>NC_058131.1:449812815-449852288 GCF_016433145.1 Gracilinanus agilis | reverse complement strand
ACTCAGGGGGAAATTTATATCCTTGAGTGCATATATTAACAAATTAAGGAGGGCAGAGATCAATGAATTGGGCATGCAACTCAAAAAATTAGAAAGTGAGCAAATTAAAAATCCCCAGATGAAAACTAAATTAGAAATACTAAAAACCAAGGGAGAAATTAATAAAATCGAAAGTAAAAGAACTATTGAATTAATAAATAAGACTAGAAGCTGGTATTTTGAAAAAAAAAACAGATAAAATAGACAAAATACTGGTCAATCTAATAAAAAAAGGAAAGAAGAAAACCAAATTGACAGTATCAAAGATGAAAAGGGAGACCTCACCTCTAATCAAGGGGAAATTAAGGCAATCATTAAAAACTATTTTGCCCAATGATGTGGCAATAAATATAACAATTTAGGAGATATGGACGAATATTTACAAAAATATAAACTGCTTAGATTAACAGCAGAAGAAATAGAATACCTAAATAATCCCATATCAGAAATAGAAATTGAACAAGCCATCAAAGAACTCCCTAAGAAAAAATCACCAGGGTCTGATGGATTCACAAGTGAATTCTATCAGACATTCAAAGAGCAACTAATCCCAATACTATACAAATTATTTGATATGATAAGCAAAGAAGGAGTCCTACCAAATTCCTTTTATGACACAAATATGGTACTGATTCCAAAGCCAGGGAGATCAAAAACAGAGAAAGAAAACTACAGACCAATCTCCCTAATGAACATAGATGCAAAAATCTTAAATAGAATACTAGCAAAGAGACTCCAGCAAGTAATTAAGAAGATCATCCACCACGATCAGGTGGGATTTATACCAGGAATGCAAGGTTGGTTCAACATTAGGAAAACCATCCACATAATTGACCATATCAAAAGTCTAACAAACAAAAATCACATGATTATCTCAATAGATGCTGAAAAAGCCTTTGACAAAATACAGCATCCATTCCTATTGAAAACACTGAAAAGTATAGGAATAGAAGGACCTTTCCTAAAAATAATAAACAGTATATACCTAAAACCATCAACAAACATCATATGCAATGGGGATAAATTAGAAGCCTTCCCAATAAGATCAGGAGTAAAACAAGGATGCCCATTATCACCTCTATTATTTAACATTGTACTAGAAACACTAGCAGTTGCAATTAGAGAAGAAAAAGAAATTGAAGGTATCAAAGTGGGCAAGGAGGAAACTAAGCTATCACTCAAAGTCCCCTATATGTCCATAGGTGTCTGCTAGACACTTCCTTGAATTTTAAATGAACATTTATGTTAAATTGGGGAGATGCCATTTAAAAGTAGTGTTTGTGGACACGTGGGAGCTTTGAAACTACACTTCCCCTGATTTCTCATGGCAAACAGGAAGTATGATGATGTAGGAAAGGGGTTAAATCTCCTGGGTGAGGAGGAAGTCTCGCTCTTAGCTAGCAGGCGCAGGACGATTTGAAAGATAAAAATGGCGGAGGCAATGTGAATTCTTACAGGCCCGCGGTCTTACATATATTTTACCAGCATGGCCATGGCTTTAATTAAACTACTAATGTCTATTATATCAGTCTTTATCATTTTTAATCATAACACTATTTACCTACCTTTTACCTTCCTAATTGTAAATAAACTACCTTAAACCCGATCCTGACTTAGGTCTATTTTAATTATGGAATCAATCTGAATTGTTGATTCCCGGCGGTCACATTTTAAATATATATATCTATATCTATAAAATACTTAAAATCACCCTCTTACAATGTGAATAGGATGAACTCACCCATAAAACAGAAGCAAATAGCAAAGTGGGTTAGAAAACAACAAAAAAATATATATTGTCTACAAGAAACACACATTAGGCAGGTGGATGTTTACAGGGATAAGGTCAATGGCTAGAGGAAAATCTATTGGACTACAACTGAGAAAAAGAAGGTAGGAATATCAAACATGATTTCTGACAAAGCCAAAAAAAAGACCTGATTAAAAGAGATAGGGAAGGTAATTACATCCTGATGAAAGGCAGTATAGACAATGAGGAAATAACAGTACTCAACATGTATGCAACAAATGGCATAGCATCCAAATATATAAAGGAGAAACTGGCAGAGTTCAAGTAAGAAATAGATAGTAAAACTATTCTAGTGGGAGAACTAAATATTTCTCTTTCAGATCTAGATAAATCAAACCAAAAAATAAATAAGAAAGAGATAAGAGGGATAAATGATATCCTAGAAAAATTAGAGTTAATAGATGAGGAGAACAATAAACAGGGAAAAAAAGTAATATATCTATTTTTCAGCTGCACATGGAACATTCACAAAGACTTACCATGTTTTAGGGCATAGAAACATGGCAAACAAACACAAAAGACAGAAATAATAAATTTAACCTCTTCAGATCATAATGAAATAAAAATAATTAAGGGCACATGAACAGGAAAATCAAAAACTAATTGGAAATTAAATAATATCATTCTCCAAAATCAGTTAAAGAATAAATCATAGAAAAAATTAAAATTTTCATTAAGAAGATGGCGGCAGAGGGGCAGCTGGGTAGCTCAGTGGATTGAGAGCCAGGCCTGGAGACGGGAGGTCCTGGGTTCAAATCCGGCCTCAGCCACTTCCCAGCTGTGTGACCCTGGGCAAGTCACTTGACCCCCATTGCCCACCCTTACCAATCTTCCACCTATAAGTCAATACACAGAAGTTAAAGGGTTTAAAATAAAAAAAAAAAAAAAGAAGAAGATGGCGGCAGAGTAAGGAGCAGCTGCTCGATCTCTCCTAATACAGGACTCCTCAAGGGGAAATAAAAACGAACCCAGACGAACGAAGGAACCCCACAACAGGGCGCAGCACTGAAGGTACTCAGAATTGGGGCATCTCCACGCTATAAAGGGGTGAAACAGCACTCACGAAAACGCGAGAGGAAAAAGCCCCTCCCCCACACCCCACACCACACACCTTGCACAATGCACAAGAGTGAAAACAGGCCTGGGGCAACCAGTAAATCACCAGCAGCCCCAGGGCTTATACCTATGTGATGCAACACGAGGGACCCCAAGTGGCTGGGGAGCTCGCATGGACTTTCCCCGAGCGTCTGTGCGGGCAGGGAAAAGATCTCTAAAGCAGGGACTTTCCCTAGCGTCTACACAGGTGAAGGCATCATCCCAGGCACAAATAAAGATCTCCAGCCCACGGACTTTACCTAACTTCTGCGTGGGTGAAGACAGTACCCTAAGCGAGAATAAAGATCTCTAATGCAGAGACTTTCCTAGCATCTTCGAGGGTGAAGGCAGTGCCCTAGGCCTGAATAAAGATCTCCAGCCCAGGCATGGACCTCGAGTGAGGACCCGGAGCAGACGGGAGCGAGGCTGTGAAAGCATCCCCTGAGACTGCTGAAGGAGCCTCAGGCAGAGGGGTAGACCGAGGATGACCAGGAGGCCTAACACCAAAGACAAGGAGACCAGAGCCCCCAGGAGCTTAGAAAGCACAGGCAGACCCTGAGTGTGAAGACAAAGCTGAAAAGGGGCGGGGCTAACGATGGCAAGCCGAGAACTCCAGAAGAAGAAAAAGATTATCAAGAAAAACTAGAACACTCGACAACTTTTACACAGAGAAAATCCAGACAACACAGGAGGACAAACAAGTAATCATATCCAAACCTTACCAAAAAAATGAAAGCTGGTCACAAGCTATTGAAGAGTTCAAAAATGAGATGTTGAAGAAGATGAAAGAGATCTGGCAAGAAAATAACAGCTTAAAAGCCAGAATTTTGCAATTGGAAAGTGAGGCTCAGAAATCAAATGAACTGATAAGCAAATTGAACACCAGAAATGCCCAGATTGAAAAGGAAAACCAAAAGATTATAGCCAAAAACCAAAAGATTATAGCCGAAAACCAATCCTTAAAGGCTAAAATTGAAAAATTAGAACATAATGATCTCTCAAGACAACAAGAACAAATAAAACAAAGTCAAAAGACTGATAAAATAGAAGGAAACATGAAATATCTCAATGAGAAAGTGACAGACCAAGAAAACAGGTCTAGAAGAAACAATTTGAGAATCATTGGTCTTCCAGAAAAGGCAGAAATTAATAGAACCTTGGACTCCATACTTAAAGAAATTATGCAGCAAAATTGCCCTGAAGTTCTACAACAAGAGGGCAATATAGACATTGAAAAGATCCATAGATCACCCTCTACACTGGACCCAGAAAAGTCAACACCTAGGAATATAACAGCCAAATTAAAGAGCTTTCAAGTAAAAGAAAAAAATCTTACAAAAAGAAAGAAAGAGACAATTCAAAGATCAAGGAGCTCCAATCAGGATCACACAGGATCTGGCAGCCTCCACGCTAAAAGACCGCAAGGTTTGCAACACGATATTCAGAAAGGCAAGAGAGCTGGGCCTTCAGCCATGGATCAACTACCTATCGAAACTGACTATATACTTCCAGGGGAAAGTATGGGCATTCAACAAAATTGAAGATTTCCAAGTTTTTGCACAAAAGAAACCAGGACTAAATGGAAAGTTTGATATCCAACCACAAAAATGAAGAAAAACATGAAAAGGTAAATAAGAAACAGAGGGAAAAGAAAGAAAACTCATAATTTTTTAAATTTGACTTTTTAAGGGCTTAAATAAGATCTAATTACCTGTATTACTATGTGGAGAAATGCTATGATTAATTCTCTGTAGTGAACTCTATTCACTATTATAATATTCACTATTATAGCAACCAGAAGAATAATTCATAGGGAGAGGACAGGATGCTAAATGGTCTAAGATGACATGGAGGGCGGGAAAGAGGGGGGGAATAGTAGGGGACACCAAGAGAAATCTGAGTAAATAAGAAAAATAGGATATTCTATTACACACAAAGAGGGTATGGGAAGGGGAGGGGATAAACACTGTTATAAGAAGTAGAGGAAGAGAGCATTAAGAGGGAATAATCAAACCTTATTCTCAGTGTAATTAACCCAGAGAGGTAAGAGTAGCTTTATTATCCATTGGGATAAAAAACTCTATCTAACCCTACTGAGAAAGTCAGAAGGGATAAACCAAAGGGAGCAAGGGAGTGGGGAGGTCAAAAAAGGGAGGGGAAAAGAAGGGGGAGGGAATTCATTAGGCCTTTAAAAACAAAAAGAGAGGAATAACAAGGGAGGGTGCAGAAAGGGAAGTCAAACAAGGGAGGGGATAAGGGATACTGGCTCAAAGCAAAACACTGGTTTAAAAGAAAATAGTGTAAGAAGAAAGGGTGGGTCTAGGGGAGAATACAAAAATGTCAGTGAATGCACAACTGATAATTATAACTCTGAATGTGAATGGAATGAACTCGCTCATAAAACGGAAGCAAATAGCAGAGTGGATCAGAAACCAAAATCCTACTTTATATTGACTACAAGAAATACATATGAGGGTAGACATATACAAGTTTAAGGTTAAGAGCTTGAGCAAAATCTCTTTGGGCATCAAATGAGAAAAAGAAGGCAGGAGTGGCTATTATGATTTCTGACAAAGCCAAAGTAAAAATAGATGTGATTAAAAACGACAGGGAAGGTCATTACATCCTGATTAAATGCAGTATAAACAATGAGGAAATAACACTACTCAATACATATGCACCAAGTGGTATAGCATCCAAATTCATAAAGGAGAAACTGGCAGAGCTCAAGAAGGAAATAGATAGTAAAATCATACTAGTGGGAGATCTAAATATTCCCCTTTCAGATCTACATAAATCAAACCAAACAATAAATAAGAAAGAGGTAAGAGAGGTGAATGAAGTCCTAGAAAAATTAGATCTAATTGATATGTGGAGAAAAATAAATAGGGATAAAAAGGAATACACCTTCTTTTCAGCTGCACATGGTACATTCACAAAGATTGACCATGTAATAGGACATAGAATCATTGCAAACAAATGCAAAAGAGCAGATATAATAAATGTAACCTTCTCAGATCATAATGCAATAAAAATAATAATTAGTAAGGGCACCTGGACAGGCAAATCAAAAACCAATTGGAAATTAAACAATATGATTCTACAAAACAAATTTGTCAAAGAAGGAATCATAGAAACAATCAACAATTTCATTGTAGAGAATGACAATGATGAGACATCCTACCAAACTCTGTGGGATGCAGCCAAGGCAGTACTCAGGGGGAAATTTATATCTTTGAATGCATATATTAACAAATTAAGGAGGGCAGAGATTAATGAATTGGGTATGCAACTGAAAAAATTAGAAAGCGAACAAATTAAAAACCCTCAGATGAAAACTAAATTAGAAATACTTAAAATTAAAGGAGAAATCAATAAAATCAAAAGTAAAAGAACTATTGAATTAATAAATAAGACTAGAAGCTGGTATTTTGAAAAAACAGATAAAATAGACAAAGTACTGGTCAATCTAATAAGAAAAAGGAAAGAAGAAAACCAAATTGACAGTATTAAAGATGAAAAGGGGGACCTCACGTCTAATGAAGGGGAAATTAAGGCAATCATTAAAAACTATTTCGCCTAATTATATAGCAACAAATGTAACAATTTAGGAGATATGGATGAATACCTAAAAAAATATAAATTGCCTAGATTAACAGCAGAAGAAATAGAATACCTAAATAATCCCATATCAGAAATAGAAATTGAACAAGCCATCAAAGAACTCCCTAAGAAAAAAATCACCAGGACCTGATAGATTCAAAAGTGAATTCTATCAGACATTCAAAGAGCAACTAATCCCAGTACTATACAAATTATGTGATATGATAAGCAAAGAAGGAGTCCTACCAATTCATTTTATGACACAAATATGGTACTGATTCCAAAGCCAGGTAGACCAAAAACAGAGAAAGAAAACTATAGACCAATCTCCCTAATGCAGAGAGACTCCAGCAAGTAATTAAGAAGATCATCCACCATGATCAGGTGGGATTTATACCAGGAATGCAAGGATGGTTCAACATTAGGAAAACCATCCACATAATTGACCATATCAACAGTCTAACAAAAATGACATGATTATCTCAATAGATGCTGATAAATCCTTTGACAAAATACAGCATCTATTCCTATTCAAAACATTGAAAAGTATAGGAATAGAAGGACCCTTCCTAAAAATAATAAACAGTATATACCTAAAACCATCAACAAGCATTATATGCAATGGGGATAAATGAGAAGCCTTCCCAATAAGATCCCCAAAAGGATGACCATTATCACCTCTATTATTCAAACTAGTACTAGAAACACTAGCAGTAGCAATGAGAGAAGAAAAAGAAATTGAAGGTATCAAAATAGGCAATGCAGATGATATGATGGTCTAATTAAAAAATCCTAGAGAATCAACTTAGAAGCTGGTAGAAATAATCAACAACTTTAGCAAAGTTGCAAGATACAAAATAAATGTACATAAATCATCAGTATTTCTATATATTTCCAACACATTAGAGCAGCAAGAGGTAGAAAGAGAAACACCATTTAAAATCACCCTAGACAATATAAAATGCTTGGGAATCTTTCTACCAAAACAAACACAGGAATTATACGAAAATAACTACAAAACACTTTCCAAACAAATAAAACTGGAGTTAAACAATTGGAAAGCCATTGATTGCTCATGGGTAGGGAGTTAAGGGGGTTCGGGGAGAGGGAAAGAACATAAAACATGTAACTATGAGAAAATATTCAAAATTAAAAAAAAAAAGAACCCATCATAGAAACAATTAATAATTTCAAGGGGGCAGCTGGGGAGCTCAGTGGATTGAGAGCCAGGCCTAAAGAGGGGAGGTCCTAGGTACAAATGTGACCTCAGACACTTCCTAGATGTGTGACCCTGGGCAAGTCACTTGACCCCCATTGCCTACCCTTACCACTCTTCTGCCTTGGAGCCAATACACAGTAATGACTCCAAGATGGAAGGTAAGGGTTTTTTTAAAAATAATAATTTCATTGAAGAGAATAACAATGATGAGACTTCTTACAAAAATCTATAGGACACACCCAAAGTAGTACTAATGGGGAAATTTCTATTCTTGAGTGCATATATTAACAAATTAGGGAGGGCAGAGCTCAATAAATTTGGCATGCAAATTAAAAAAGTAAAATGTGAACAAATTAAAAATCCTCCAAATGAAAACTAAATTAGAAATCCTAAAAATTAAAGGAGAAATTAATAAAATTGAAAGTAAAAGAACTATTGAATTAATAAATAAGAATAGAAGCTGGTACTTTGAAAAAGCAAATGAAATAGACAAAGTACTGGTCAATCTAATTTTAAAAAGGAAAGAAGAAAACAAAAACAGTATCAAATTTGAAAACAAAGACCTCATCTCTAATAAAGAGGAAATTAAGGCAATAAAAATTTGCCCAATTATATGGCAAAAAATACCACAATCTAAGATATATGAATGAATATCTACAAAAATATAAATTGCCTAGATTGAGAGAAGAAATAGAATATTTAAATAATCCCATATTAGAAAAAGAAATTGAACTAGCCATCAAAGAACTCCCTAGGAAAAAATCTCCAGAACCAGTTGGATTCACAAGTGAATTCTATCAAACCTTCATAGAACAACTAATTCCAGTACTATACAAACTAATTGACAAAATAAGCAAAGAAGGAGTTCTACCAAATTCTTTTTATGACACTAATATGGTACTGATTCCAAAGCCAGGGAGACCAAAAACAGAGAAAGGAAACTATAGACCAATCTCCTTAATGAACATAGATGCAAAAATCTTAAATAGAGTACTAGCAAAAAAGACGCCTGCAAGTGATCCTGAGAATTACTAACATCAGGTGGAATTCATACCAAGAATGCAAGGATAATTTAATATTAAGAAAACCATCCACATAATTAACCATATCAACAATCAAACCAACAGAAATCACATGATTATCTCAATAGATGCAGAAAAAGCCTTTGACAAAATACAACACCCATTCCTACCGAAAACACTAGAAAGTATAGGAATAGATGAGCGTTTCGTCAAAATAAACAGTAAATAAATAATAAAAAATATTTAAAGCCATCAGCAAATATCTGCAATGGGAACAAGTTAGAAGGCTTCCCAATAAGATCAGGAGTGAAGCAAGGATACCCACTATCACCTCTTTTATTTAAAATTGTACTAGAAACATTAGCAGTAGCAATTAGAGAAGAAAAAGAAATTGAAGGGATTAAAATAAGAGAATGAGAATACTAAACTATCACTCTTTGAAAATATGGTGGTCTAGTTAAAGAATCCTAGAGAATCAACTAAAAAGCTAGTAGAAATAATCAACAACTTTAGCAAAGTTGCAGGATACAAAATAAACCCGCATAAATCATCAGCATTTCTATATTATTTCCAACAAAAATCAGTAGCAAGAATTAGAAAGAGAAACTCCATTTAAAATCACCCTAGAGGGGCAGCTAGGTAGCTCAGTGGATTGAGAGACAGGCCTAGAGACGGGAGGTCCTAGGTTCAAATCCGGCCTCAGACACTTCCCAGCTGTGTGACCCTGGGCAAGTCACTTGACCCCCATTGCCTACCCTTACCACTCTTCTACCTATAAGTCAATACACAGAAGTTAAGGGTTTAAAATAAAATAAAAATAAATAAATAAATGAATGAATGAATGAGTCAGTGAGTGAATGAATGCATGAATGAATGAATGAATGAATAAATAAGTAAATAAATAAATAAATGAATGAATGAATGAATGAATGAATAAATAAAGAGAAAATCACCCTAGACCAGTGATGGGCAAACTTTTTAAAGAGGGGACCAAAGGAAAGGAAATGCTCATCTGTAAGACTGTTCCTAAGGTAACTCTTCAGAAGTTTCATTGTATTTTATCCTACTCATTGTATTCATCAGATTAGGAATAATGGTGCATAGTCAGATAGAACATTTCAGGGGGCTGCATCTGACCCACAGGCTATAGTTTGCCCATCACTGTCCTAGATAATATAAAATATCTAGGAATCTATTTGCCAAGACAGGAATTATATTAACACAACTACAAAATACTCCCCACACAATTAAAACTAGATCTAAATAATTAGGAAAACATTAATTGCCCATAGGTAGGATGAGCTAACATAAAAAAATAACAATCCTACCCAAATTAATTTATTCAGTGCCATACCTATCAAACTACCAAGAAGCTTTTTTACTAAAGTAAAATTTTACTATTGTTCTCAAAAGAATAATGAACTGGAGGAATTCCATGTGAACTGGAACGACCTCCAGGAATTGATGCAGAGTGAAAGGAGCAGATCCAGGAGAACATTGTACACAGAGACTGATACACTGTGGTAAAATCGAACATAATGGACTTCTCTACTAGCAGCAATGCAAGGATCCAGAGCAATGCTGAATGACTTACAACAGTGGATCCCAAACTTTTTTGGCCTACTGCCCCCTTTCCAGAAAAAATATTACTTAGGGCCCACTGTAGATTATTTTTTTTATTTTAATAGCAATTAATAGGAAAGATATATGTATTAATGTTTCTACCTTTTTCTTAAAATATAGTAAAGAAAGGTATAAATTAGAAACATTGAATTTTGAAATTATGAAACTATTTATTGAACTCAGAATAGAATGTAATACAAAAAAAGTTAAAACATTCAAAATAATCTTAATGAGAAGAATGAACTTGGTGTGCTGCTACCAATTTAGTAATCCTCGGCTCTTTTTTTGTCAGCAGTAATCTTAAATCACTGCGATTGACTATTTGCAATTGGTTTCTTTTTTTTGTTAATAAATTGGTTACTGCACTGAATCCACATTCCAAAATGCACCTGTGGCCATCACCATCCTCCTAGATCACTGCATCACCCACCAGGGGGCAGTGGCGCCCACTTTGGGAATCTCTGACTTACGAGAAAGAAAACTAGCAATATTCAGAGGAAGTTCTGTGGGAATAGAAACACAGAAGAAAAACAACTGCTTGAACACATGGGCTGATGGGGATTTTATTGAGGAGGTAGATGCTAAACAATAACTCTAGTCCAACTATCAATAATATAGAATCAGTATACATGTAAAACCCAGTGGAATTGTGCATTGGCTACAGGGAAGTGGGGAGTTTTGGGGGAGAGGGAAAGAACATGAAAAATGTAAATATGGGAAAATATTCTATAGAAAATAAATAATTAAAAGAAAATAATAAACTTTATAAATATTTTTAAAATACATAGGGTATTGGCTAAGGGACAGAAGGAAGGGCCAATGGAATAGACTTGGGGGTAAATGTCCTCAGCAAGACAGTATACGATAAACCCAAAGATCCTAGTTTTTGTGACAAGAACCCACTGTTTAACAAAAACTGCTGGGAAAATTGGAAAACAGTATGGGAGAGATTAAGTCTAGATCAACATCTCACCCCCTACACCAAGATAAATTCAGAATGAATAAACAACCTAAATATAAAGAAGGAAACTATAAGTAAATTAGGTGAACATAGAATAATATACCTGTCAGATCTATGGGAAAGAAAAGAATTTAAGACCAAGCAAGAGATAGAGAATATCACAAAAATGTAAAATGAAAAATTGTGATTACATTAAATTAAAAAGGTTTTATACAAACAAAACCATTGCAACCAAAGTTCGAAGGGAAGCAAGAAATTGGGAAAAAATCTTTATAACAAAAACCTCTGATAAAGGTCTAATTTCTCAAATTTATAAGGAACTCAATCAACTGTAGAAAAAAATCAAGCCATTCCCCAACTGATAAATGGGCAAGGGACATAAATAGGTAGTTTTCAGGATAAAGAAATCAAAACTCTCAATAAGCACATGAAAAAATATCCTAAATCTCTTATGAGAGAAATGCAAATCAAAACAACTCTGAGATATCACCTCACACCTAGAAGACTGGCTAATATGACGGCAAAGGAAAATAATAAATGTTGGAGAGGATGTGCCAAAATTGGACCAGTAATACACTGCTTGTGAAATTGTGAATTGGAAGACAATTTGGAATTATGCCCAAAGGGCTTTAAGTGACTACCTGCCTTTTGATCCAGCCATACCACTGCTGTGTTTCTATCACAAAGAGATAATAGGGGGGAAAAATACATGTACAAAAATATTTATAGCCTCGCTCTTTGTGGTGGAAAAAAATTGGAAAATGAGGGGATGTCCATCAATTGAGGAATGGCTGAACAAACTGTGGTATCTGTTGGTGATGGGATACTATTGTACTGAAAGGAATAATAAAATAGAGGAATTCCATGTGAACTAGAACAACCCTCCAGGAATTGATGAAGAGCAAAAGGAGCAGAACCAGGAGAACATTGTACACAGAGACTGATATACTGTGGCACAATTGAAAGTAATGGACTTCTCTACTAGCAGCAATGAAGTGATGCAGGGCAATTCTGAGGGACTTATGAGAAAGAACACTATCCACATCCAGAGAAAGAACTTTTTGAGTAGAAACATAGAAGAAAAACATTTCCGTGATCACATGGTTTGACGGGGATATGATTGGGCATGTAGACTCTAAATCATCACTCTATTACAAATATTAATAATATGGAAATAAGTCTTGATCAATGATACATGTAAAACCTAGTTGAATTGCTCATTGGCTAAGGGAGAGGGGAAAAGAATATGAATCATGGAACCATGGAAAAAGAATTAAATAAACAAATAGAATTTTAAAGAAGAAATAGTAAGGAACAAGTCACTATCCTGAGATTTTTCCCTATATCTCCTCTTACTCAGTGTTCCCTAGCCAGTCAAAAGCTCTCCTTTCTATGAAGTCATGTGATGGGAATGCTATTAATTAATTCAGAGTGAAAAAAGCATAACCAGGAAAACAAAATGTACATAATGACTACATTCATGTAAATGAATATTAAATGAAGAAGTTTAACTAATGAACAATATTGGCTTTGGAAAACAGATTAGAAAAAGAAAACATTATCATCCTCCTTTCCTTGGAAAGGAAGATGACTACAGGAATAGGAAGTTGCATATATTGTCTGATACAGTCATTGTCAATTACTTTTGCTGAATTGTTTTTCTTTGATAATTGTATATAACATACAAAAAACAGAATGCATAAATAAAACAGTTTAAAAAGAATAATACTGAATAAGAAGATGTGGGCTTTAATATGAAATTATGAAGGAAGTGTTTACATAAACGAAATCACAGATCCTCCAAAATATCAAAGTAAATCTTAGATGGTTGTTGGGGTATGAAGCAAAAATGACTATGGTCAAGGGGAATTATCTTCATGAGTACCACTACATTTTGTTCAGTCAATCCACTGGCTTCAGTTTTACCCCTAACTCCACTTACATGTCTTGAGAATGCATAGGATTGCTCACAACGGGATTAAGTAAAAGAGTGAGCAGATCATTGCAAAATAATTATCATCATCATCATTAAGGCACACATTCTAGTAACAGTGAGTCTAAAATACAATTATTGTATATAAAGGACAAGGCATTAATTAGTCTTAACTGTATTAAATAATAAATAGAAAAAAATCTCAAATGTAATTTGAGGTTACAATTAGTCTCAGTATCATCAGCAACATCAGTTACAATATAATAGTAACAGTAAGATAAGGAGTATAGCTAAATCTCATTTGCATGCAGCTCCATCTAGTGGCTAAACATACTAAGATCTCTTTTTCTAAATATATGATTCAGTCACAATAAATTTGGTAGCAAAGAAAAGGCTTTGAAAAAAAACAACAAATTTATAGTCATAATATATAATCACCTATGCTGCCTTAACCAACATTTCTACTAAATTACTGAAATTTTCACTGAGATTATCATTAATGTTATTAGGAATCTAAAAAAACCAAAGTGCTTTCTTTGCTTTCATAGCAACACTGCAAATCACAAGGGTTTGGGTTTTGTTTTGCTAATTTACACAAAAAAACTAAATGTCTTACCAAGTTAATAAAATCAAATTAGTAAATTTGCCTAGAAAAATGCTAACTCATCCGTAAGATTCACCTGTTTTAAACCACAGCTGAAAATAATTCTACTTATCTGATCTCATAGCACTTTATTTTCTTCTATGTATTTAAAATCCTGTCCTATCTTGTCCACATTTTATTGTAATTGCCTTCGACAAAGGCCAAGTCTTATTCATCTCCTCGTTTTTTGGTGAGTAGTACAGTATATTGTATGATGCTTAAATACTGAAGGAATTCATTTAATCATATTACCTCTATAACAAAATTCTAAGGCATATTAGTCAACTTAAAATATAGTATCAGGGGGCAGCTGGGTAGCTCAGTGGATTGAGAACCAGGCCTAGAGATGGGAGGTCCTAGATTCAAATCCGGCCTCAGACACTTCCCAGCCGTGTGACTCTAGGCAAGTCACTTGACCCCCATTGCCTACCCTTACCACTCTTCTGCCTTGGAGCCAATACACAGTATTGACTCCAGGATGGAAAGTAAGGGTTTAAAAAAAAAATATATATATATATATATTATCAATTCTCCTTAAAAAATTTTTTCTCAGGCTCAATTCTATGAGAAAATTTTGACTGTCATATTTTCTTTTCTGAGAAAGATTAAAGAGTTACCAACGAAACTTTATTTTTTAAAGTAGCAATAATGCTTTCATTCATTTAACTTTGTATAATTTTTTTACTCTGCCTCTTCTCAATTTCATCCTTACTGACTTCAGTAATATCTAATGAATAAAGTATACTCTAGCATGAAACCCTTAGAATTTTAGAGTAAAATAAACAAAGAAATGTGGACTTCTCTTAACTAAACTACTGCTCTACAAATATAAAATTTTGTTCCATAAAAAACTCAAATTGTTATAAAGTTGAACTTAAAAAGTTGAGTATATGAAGGGACTTATGTGGTGCTCCTTTTTCAAATTTCAATGGGATCTGGGGTCATTGATAACACACTGAATTTTCCATCACCATATATAATAGGCATGTACAAATTTACTTTTCACTAAACAACTTTATATAAACAAAATGACAGTGTTAAGAAGGTACACAAAGAAGTTAGTACTACATACTGCTTCTTTAAGGAATAAGGTGAAACAAAAAGAAGCTACTGCAGAAGGATCTAGGTGGGGTGAAAGATCCTCCTTTATAACACATAGGTAAATGCCAATGTAAAACTTCAGATTTAAAGATACTGTGGTTAAATAAACAGTTTGGGAGAAGGAGCCAGGAATATAGGTCCATTTCTAAAATAGTTTGTTGACTTTGTTCCCAGTGATTGTCTACTTTGTAAACTGAAAAGATTTAATGATATGCTGCTTTTAATATGGAAATACAGATATATATAAATATTATAGGCACCTACATTATGTTGAACTTAAGTGATAACAAGAAACATTGATTCCTTTAAAATTATTTTTAAATAAACTTTCTAAACAGTGATGTTAATGACTTTCTAGTCAGAATATTTTTGGATAATGACAAAAAATACACAAATTTAGCTTTAACAAAAGACAGGCAAAATTAGCCATATGTAAATTAACTGTTACTGACTCTATAAAAACCCTATTTCAACAAAAGATGAAAAGCCCAGATAACACTTGGAAAAACATTTCTTTTCTGCTAATTTATTCTGCCTTTGTACCTCTAGACATGTTATTCCACAGAATGCCCTGGAAATGCCATTTCCCACTTCCACTAATTTGTGTTCTTACTCTCCTTCAAAATTTGATTCAAAACTTAACCTTTCTGTGTGTGCTTTATATACCACTTTTTGTGGTAGCAAAAAATTGGAAATGAGAGGGTGTCCATCAATTGGGGAATGGCTCAATAAATTGTAGTATATGTTGCTGATGGAATATTATTGTGATGAAAGGAGTTCCATGTGAACTGGAATGACTTCCAGAAATTGATGCGGAGTGAAAGGAACAGAACCAAGAGAACATTGTACACAGAAATTGATATACTGTGGCACAGTTAAATGTAATTGACTTTTCTGAGGGATTTATGGAAAAGAACACTACCTACATTCAGAGGAAGTACTACAGGAGTGGAAACAGAAGAAAAACAACCACTTGAGCACATGGGTTGAGGCAGACATGATTGGGGATGTAGACTTGAAACTACCACACCAATGCAACTATCAACAATTTGGAAATAGGTCTTGATCAATGACACATGTTAAAACCAGTGGAAATACACATCTGCCATTGAGGGTAGGGGGAAGTCGGGGGGGTAGGGGGTGAAGGGGAAAGTAAGAGCATGAATTATGTAACCATGTTAACTTTTCAAAAGAATAAATATTAATAAATGTTTTAAAAAAATAAATGTAATTGACTTTTCTACCTGCAGCAATGCAATGATCCAGGACAATCCAGTGGAACTCCAAAAAGAACTGTGGAAACAGAAATGCATTAGAAAAATATGTGATCAATCATGTAGAACGATAGGGATATGATTGGAATTTTCATGTTAAAGGATCGCTCTACTACAGATATCAAATAGGTTTTGAACAATGATACATATATAACCCAGTGGAACTGCTTGTTGGCTTCAGGAGTAGGGAGGAAAGAGCAGGGATAGGGGGGAATCATAAATCAAGTAACCATGGGAAAATATTCTAAATTTAAAAAGGGAGAAAAAAACTAAAAACAAACAACAAAAAAAACTTAACCTTTTCAACACTCCTTCCCTCACCACCTCTCAACTTTCATTCCCACAACTCCATTCTACTCTGATGAACACTCTCCTGAGATGAGTCCTCTATCACCAATTCTCTCTTGGATAGATTCACATTAAGCCCCTGTAGCTATCTCAAATTCAATATCAAAGACCCAGACCCCCTTCTTAATATCCAAATTTATGTCAAGGATGCCACTATATATTTTGCCAGGTTTGTAACCTAAGTGTCATCTTCAGCTTTTCATCTTTTCTCATTCTTTATATTTAATTAGTTGCCAGGTCTTGTCATTCTACCTCCAAAACATCTCTCCTTTCCATTCTGTTCTCTCCATTTATACAACTAGCATACCAGTTCAATCACCTCTTGTCTAGATTATTACAATAGCTGCCTACCTGATTTTTGTGCATCCAATTTCTCTCCTTTCTGATCCATCCTCTACTTAGCTCCCAAGTTGACATTCTAAAAGCTGTGAAGATGGAATTAACTCTACCCTGCCCATTTTTAGATTTAATCACCAAAAGTGTACACACCTCACTTAATCCTTAAGTGGGAGAGGTCTGTAACCCAAATGTGTGAAAGTGGGTGACAAATCAAAATCATGCCCCCTGGGCAGTCCTAAGAAAAACATTAGCTGTAACTGACATGTTAAAATGGAAGGAATGCACAGGAAGGGAAGAAAGGAATGGTCTTTAAAAAGTGGCCAGAATCTCCTGGGAGGCTCTCTTTCACGGTCAACTTGACCCTAGAGGAGCTCTGGCTGAGGACCTTGGACTGCTTTATATTTTTCTTAGAACTAACACGTGGGTGAGTGAAAAAGGCTGACTTCTTCCTTAGCTTCCCTCTGGAGGGGCCCCTCGTCTGGGAGAAGGTCTTATGGCTAAAACCCTTGTTAATTGACCTTTGGGCTCTCTGGCTGAGGCTTCTGGAGCCCTGCCAGACTAAAGCTAGGGCTTGAGTACATAGTCTAGCTCATTAAGCTAGATCTCTTACTCTGCCCTCATCTCATTTCTTTACTTTCACTCTTTCTCTATTTTATAAATAAATTGCTAAAAAATTCATTTGGAATTAATTAATTAAATTCCTGGTGACCGCCCTATTAAATATTCATTACAAACCATAATTTTACCCTCTACAAATCACAGGTATGACTTTGAGGGCAGAGCCAAAATGGCGTAGTAAAATAGAGAAGCTCAAGGTCACCATGGGAATCCCGTTGAACCAATATAAAAATAACGCCATAAAACAAATAAAAGAACCAACAAGGAAAAAGTGAGAAACAACTTTCAAGAAAAGAAAGACCTAAAAGGTAGGCAGAGAACATTGGAGGCACTGGGGTAAGAGAGGAGCACAGTCAGCAAGTGACTATAGCAAGAAATGAAGAGCAAGCCACACATCCCCAGACATCTGATGTTCCAGGTTCTGAACCTAAGCCCAAGACAACATTCAGATCTTGAGACCCTGCTTGGACAAAAAGAGGTCCAGACCAATGTATATCCTGTGAGGTTTCAAACCTGTGGTGGATTCCAGAATCCCAGACCAGGACAATCTATGCTGAAGTACGCTGATCTGTGTAGGCCCAGAGCAAAGCCAAGAGTCCAGTCTGGGCCTGTGATAAGGTCATATATTCCAGTCTGGAGTAGTTGGTTGACCCAAGTGGGATTTCAATCTTTCTGCCAGGGGCTCAGGGTGAAGCTCCAGGACAGAGCAATCAACTATGTCAGTGAGACCAAAAACTTGTGCCTAAGTCTGGGACTAGAATTTGAGCAGTCTCTGACCTGATCAAGCTCAGAGTGAGAACAAAAGTTTATACCCAAGCCTGAGGCAAGTCTTTAACCTATCCAGCATCTCAAGAGTTAATTGAATCAGCAGTGAAAGGAGGCCCATAGAACTCCCAGCCCTTAGCTCATTATAACATCTTAGAAGAACTGAAACAGGCAAAAACCCAGAAAATAAGATGGACTAAAGTTTAAGAGGGTACCCTAACCTCCCAGAAAACAGAGCCTACTTATAAAAAGGTAAGAAAAATGAGCAAACAACCTAAAAAGAACCTTACTCCAACAAATTTTTATGGAGACAAAGAGCAAGGTACAGACACAGAAGAGAACAGTGAAAGCATAGCAAATACACGCAAAGTCCAAAAGAAAAATATGGATTGGACACAGATTCTGGAAGAGCTCAAAGAGGGCTTCAAAAGCCAATTAAGAAAGGCAGAAGAAAAGTGGGGAAGAGAAATGAAAAAGGAGACCCAAAAAGATGATGGAGGAAAATCAGTCGTTAAAAATCAGAACTGAGCAAATAGAAAGTAATGATTTCATGGGAAATAAAGAAACAATAAAACAAAATCAAAAGAATGAAAAAAACAGAAGAAAACATGAAGTTGCTTATTGAAAAAATAAGTGACATGGAAAATAGATCCAGGAAAGGCAATTTAAGAATTATCGAATTACCTGAAAGCCATGATCAAAGAAAACTGCCCAGATATACTTGAACAAGAAAATAATATAGAAATTGAAAGAATACACAGATCACCCCCAGAAAGAAATTCTCAAATGACAACTTCTAGGAATATAATAACTAAATTCAAGAGCCCCAAAGCCAAGGAGAAAATACTGCAAGCAGCCCAAAAAAAATAATTCAAATATGATAGAGCTACAATCAGAATCACACAAGACCAAATGACTTCTACATTAAAAGATTGGAAGGCATGGAATATGATATTCAGGAAAGCAAAAGATCTAAGTTTATAACCCAGAGTCACCTATCCAGTAAAACTGAGTATGTTCTTTCAGGGGAAAAAATGGACATTAAATAAGATAGAAGATTTCCAAGCATTCTGAGGATTAAGCTAGACTTAAACAAAAAATTTGAAATCTAAACACAAGTCACAAGAGAAGCCTAAAAAGATAAATAAGAAAGAAAATTTAAGGGACTCATTAAGGTCAAAATGTTTGTATTTCGAAGTGGAAAGAGGAATCTGTAATTCTCAAACATTACTCTTAGCAGTAGAACAGATAAAAGGAATATACTTAGAAAAGTGGTGGGAAAGTAAGTTGATTATGATTATATGACATATATGATGATGTATGATGATATGATGTACATGTAAATATGATGATTTGATATGATATGATATGTATGTGTATGATATGATATATAAGAAAATCAAGAGGTGAAAAAGAGAATTACAATAAGAGAAAAGGAAAAGGAGAGATAAAGGGGTAAATTATATAGCATAAAAAGGTATGAAAAATCATTACAGGGTGGGGAGGATAAGGGTGGTGACAGGTAAAGGCTTAAACTTTATTCTCGGGGGCAGCTGGGTGGCTCAAATGGATTGAGAGCCAGGCCCAGAGATGGGAGGTTCTGGGTTCAAATCTGGCCCAGAGATGAGAGGTCCTGGGTTCAAATCTGGACTCAGACACTTCCTAGCTGTGTGACCCTGGGCAAGTCACTTAGTCCCCATTGCCTAGCCCTTCCCACTTTTCTAGAAAACAGAAGATAAGGGTTTTTTTTTTTAAAAAAAGTTTATTCTCATCATAACACGCTCAGAGAGGGAAAAGCATATATATTCACTGGGGTATAGAATTATATCTTACCCTACAGAGAAGCAAAAGGAGGGAGGAAGAAGTAGAGGAGAGGTGATAAAAAAACAAAACACTGGTGAGGAAGAACAGAGAGAAAGAGAATGGAGCAGGATCTAAATGGGAAAATAAGATGGAAAGCAATAGTTAGTAATCATGCACTTAATGCGAATGGGATGAACTCATCCATAAAATAGAAGCGGATAGCAGAGTGGATTAAAAACCAGAATCCTACTATATGTTGTTTGCAAGAAACACATTTGAGGCAGAAACACATACAGATTCAAGGTAAAAGCCTGGAGCAGAATGGAGGTACTATAAACAATGAGGTAATAGCAATACTAAACATTTATGCACCAAAATGGTATAGCATCCAGATTTTTAAAACAGAAACTAAAGGCTCTTAAGGAGGAAATACATTGCAAAACCATACTCGTGGCAGATCTCAACTTTCTTCTATCAGAATTAGATAAATCAAACCAAAAAATAAATAGTAAGTAAGGGAAATTAATAAAATGTTAAAAAAAAAATTAGAGTTAATGGATATCTTGAGAAAAATGAACAGGGATAAAAAGGAATATACCTTTTTTTTTCAGCAATACATGATACATATACAAAAGTCGTCTAGGGCATAAAAGCATTGCAAATGAATGCAGAAAAGCAGAAATCATAAATGTAAATTTTTCATATCTTAATGCAATAAAAATTATAATTAATAATAGAGTTAATGGAGAGGCAAATTTAAAATTAATTGGAAACTAAATAATCTAATTCTCCAAAACTGGTGGGACAAAAAACAAATAATAGAAACAATTACTGATTTCATTGAAGAGAATGACAATGAGGAGACAACACATGAAAATCTATGGAATACAGCCAAAGCAGTAGTCAGGGGAAAATTTATATCCCTGAGAACCTATATCAACAAAATAGAGAGGGAAGAGATGAATGTATTAGGCTTGCAACTTAAAAACTTAAAAAGAGAACAAATTTAAAATCCCCAGATAAAAATTAAGTTGGAAATCCTAAAAACTAAAGGAATAAGTAATAAATTTGAAAGTAAAAGAACTATTGAACTAATAAATAAGACTAGGAGTTGGTACTTTGAAAAAACAAATAAAATAAAGTATTCATAAGTCTAATTCAAAAGAGAAAGAAAAGAATCAATAAACAGTATCAAAAATGAAAAGGCAATCTCACCTATAATGAAAAGGAAATTAAGACAATTATTAAGAGCTACTTGCCATAATTATATGGATACAAATATATGACAATCTAGGTGAAATGGGTAAATATTTACAAAAATATAAAACGTCTACATTAACAAAAGAAGAAATAGAATACTTAAATAATCTCATATCAGAAAAAGAAATGAACTGATCCAACCATTCTGGCTGGCAATTTGGAACTATGCTCAAAGGGCTATAAAAGAATGCCTGCCCTTTGATCCAGCCATACCATTATTGGGTTTGTACCCCAAAGAGATCATAGATAAACAGACTTGTATGAAAATATTTATAGCTGTGCTTTTTGTGGTGGCAAAGAACTGGAAAAGGAGGGTATGTCCTTCAATTGGGGAATGGCTGAACAAACTGTGGTATATGCTGGTGATGGAATACTATTGTGCTAAAAGGAATAATAAACTAGAGGAGTTCCAGGCGAACTGGAAAGACCTCCAGGAACTGATGCAGAGCGAAAGGAGCAGAGCCAGAAGAACATTGTACACAGAAACTGATATACTATGGTAAAATCGAATGTAATGGACTTCTGTACCAGCAGCAATGCAATGACACAGGACAGCTCTGAGGGATTTATGGAAAAGAACGCTACCCACATTCAGAGGAAGAACTGCAGGAGAGGAATCATATATGAAAAACAAATGCTTGAACATATGGGCTGAGGAGGACATGATTGGGGATGTGGACTCGAAACTACCACACCAATGCAACTAACAACAATTTGGAAATAGGTCTTGAACAAGGACACATGATAAAACCAGTGGAAATGTGCATCAGCCATGTGTGGGGGAGGTGCAGGGGGGAGGGGAAAGTAGGAGCATGAATCATATAACCATGTTAAAAATGAATATTAATAAATGATTAAAAAATGTAAAAAAAAAAAGAAATTAAATAAGTCATCAAGGAACTCCCTAAGAAAAAATCCCAAGGGCCAGATGGATACACAAGTGAATTCTATCAAACATTTAAAGAACATCTAATCCCAATACTACACAAACTATTTGACAAAATAAGCAAAGCAGGAGTTTACCAAAGTCTTTTTATGATACAAATATAGTACTGATTCCCAAACCAGGCAGATCAAAAACAGAGAAATAAAACTACAGACCAATTTCCTTAATGAACATACATGCAAAAATCTTAAACAGAATACTAGCAAAAAGACTCCAGTAAGTGATCACAAGGATTATTCACTATGATCAGGTGGGATTTATGCCAGGTATGTTAAGGATGGTTCAATATTAGGAAAACCATCCACATAATCAACCATATCAACAACCAAACCAACAGAAATCACAAGATTATCTCAATAGATGCAGAAAAGGCCTTTGACACAATACAAGACCGATTCCTACTGAAAACGCTAGAAAGAATAGGGCCTTTCCTCAAAATAACAAACAGTATTTATTTAAAACCATCAGCAAGTATCATCTGCAATGGAGATATGTTAGAAGCCTTCCCAATAAGATCTGGAGTAAAGCAGGGATTCCCATTATGATCACTATTGTTTAATATTATATTAGAAATGCTATTGGTAGCAATTAGAGAAGAAAAAGAAATTGAAGGGATTAAAGCAGGCAATGAGAAAACTAAACTATCACTCTTTGCAGATGATATTATGATATACTTAAAAATCCTAGAGTTCAACTAAAAAGCTAGTGAAAATAATCAACAACTTTAGCAAAGTTGCAGGATACAAAATAAACCCACATAAATCAGCACTTCTATATATTTCCAACAAAAATCAGTAGCAAGAGTTAGAAAGAGAAACTCCATTTAAAATCACTCTAGACCAGTAATGGGCAGACTACAGGCCCTCGGGCCAGATGTAGCCCCCTGAAATGTTCGACATTATTCCTAAGCTGATGAATACAATGAGTAGGATACAATACAATGAAACTTCAAAAGAGTTGCCTTAGAAACAGACTGAAAGATGAGCATTTCCTTTCTTTTGGCCCCCTCTTTAAAAAGTTTGCCCATCACTGCTCTAGACAATATAAAATATTTGGGAATCTATATGTCAAGACAAACTCAGGAATTACATGAATGCAACTACAAAACACTTTTCACACAAATAAAACTCAATCTAAACAACTGGAAAAATATTAATTGTATTAATTACATGGGTAGGATGAGCTAATTTACTTATACAGTGCCATACCTATCAAACTACCAAAAAAAACTTATTTATATAATTAGAAAAAATTTAAACAAAGTTAATCTGGAAGAACAAAAGATCAAGAATATCAAGGTAAATAATGAAAAAAAATGTGAAGGATGGAGGCCCTAGTACCAGATCTGAAACTGTACTACATAGCAGTGATCATCAAAACAATATGGTACTGGCTAAGAGATAGAAGTGTGGATAAATGGAATAGACTAGAGGTAAATGACCTCAGCAAAGTAGTGTTTGATAAACCCCAGAGACCACAACTTTTGGAACATGAACTCACTATTTGACAAAAACTGCTGGGAAAATTGGAAAACAGTATGGGGAAAGATTAGGATTAGATCAACATCTCACACCTGATACCAAAATAAATTCAAAATGGGTAAATGACTTTATATAAAGAGTGAAATCATAACTAAATTAGTGAACATAAAATAGTTTACCTGTCAGATCTATGGGAAAGGAAGGAATTTAAGCCCAAGCAAGAGGTAGAGAACATTACAAAATGTAAAATAAATAATTTTGATCATATTAAACTAAAAATACAAACAAAACCAATGCAACCAAAATTAGAGAAGGAAAGCAACAAGTTGGGGGAAAATCTTTACATCAAAAACCTCTGACAAAGATCTAATTTCTCAAATCAATAAGGAGCTACTTCCATTGTACAAAAAAATCAAGCCATTCCCCAATTGACAAATGGTCAAAGGATATGGATAGGCAGTTTTCAGATAAAGAAATCAAAACTATCAATAAGCACATGAAAGTGTTCTAAAACCTCTCCTGATTAGAAAATTGCAAAACGAAACCACTCTAAAGTACCACTTCACACCTAGCAGATTGGCCAATATGACAGCAAAGGAAAGTAATAAATGCTGGAAGGGATGTGGCAAAATTGGGGCTCTAATGCATTGCTGGTGGAGTTGTGAATAGAACCAACCATTTTGGAAGGCAATTTGAATTATGCCCAAAGGTCTTTAAAAGAATGCATACCCTTTGATCCAGCCATACCACTGCTGGATTTGGACCCCAAAGAGATAATAATAATAACACAAATATCCATAGCCACAGTCTTTGTGGTGGAAAAAAATTGGAAAGTGAGGGAGTGTCCCTTGATTGGGAAATGGCTGAACAAATTGTGGTATATGATAGTGACTGAATACTACTGTATAATAAGGGATGATAGATTGTTTGATTTTCATATGAACTAAAAAGGCCTCCATGAACTGATACGGAGTAAACTGAGCAGAACCAGGAGAGCATCATACACAGAAACTGAAACATTATGAGACAATCATATGTAACTGACTTTGCCACTAATAGCAATACAATGATACAGGACAATTCCAAGGGACTTATAAGAAGGAACGCTATCCACATTGAGAGAAAGAACTGTTGGGATAGAAACACAGAAGGAAAACATTTGATTTATGACTTATTTATATATATGGGTATAGGATGTGAGGTTTTTGATTTTTAAAAGATTACTTTATTACAAAAATGGCTAATATGGAAATAGGTAGTGAGTGATAATACATGTACAACCCAGTGGAACTGCTTGTTGACTCTGAGAGGAGGGAAGAGGGCAAGGGAAAAGTTTAGGAAAAGAACATTAATCACGTAACCATGGAAAAATACTTAAATAAAATAAAATAAAAGCATAGGTATGATCACATCATTCACCTGCTCAAGGAATTTCAATTATATACAATTGCTCTGTTGGACACTTCATAATCTTCATAATTTAGTTTAAATCTATATTTTAGGAGTATTTCATATCTACCACACACACTTTATGCTTCAGTCAAAGTGAATTTGAGAAATGCAAATTATAGAACCTCTGAGAGTCAGCCTAACATTCATCATATTGGATTTTTTCCTCTAAAATATGCTTTGACCATTTACCAACTGAGGAATGGTTCTTATATAAATTTGACTCAATTCCTTATATATCTTGGAAACAAAACCCTTATCAGGGAAATTTAGCTGCAAAAAAAAAAAATCTCAGCTAACTGACTTCCTTCTAATTTTAGCTTTGTTGGCTTTATGAAAAAAAAATTAATCTTAAATGAATAAAACCACTCATTTGACCTCCTGTTATCTTCTCTAGCCCTTGCTGGATCATGAATCAAAAATGATCATGAAAGATAATTTCTTCCTTGCCCCTCTGTTTATGATCTCACTCTTTATGTCTAAAATATACATCATTTGCAGCTTATCCTGATTATATGGTATCATTTGTTGGTGTAAAAATGAGTATCTACCAGTTTTCTCAGTTGATAATTTAGAACTGTTATCAAATGGTGAGTTCTTTACCCCCATAGCTGGGGACTTAGGTTTAAATGCTGTGTTCATTTATATGTTGTGTAACTAATGTGTTCTAATAGCCAACCTATTTATTACTATTGTTTTGTGGGTTAGTTTGATAGCTGGTACAGCTAGGCCCACTTTTTTTTCATTATTTCCCTTGAGATTCTTGTCCTTTTGTTCCTCCACCTGAATTATCATTTTCCTAATGCCATAAAGTAAACCTATGGAACTCTGATTGATATGGCAACAAATAAGTAAGTTAGTTCTGATAGTATTGTCAGTTATATTACTCCAATTATTTAAATCCATAAAGAATATTTTATAGTTGTACTTCTAAGAGTTCCTGTGTTAAACTGACTCCCGAATATTTTATATTTTTTATAGTCATTTTAAAAAGAACTTCTATTTCTAACTCTTCCTGCTGAGTTTTCTTGATAATTTATAAAAATTCTGAGAATTTGTGAATATTGATTTTATATCCTGCAACTTTAAAAAAGTTATTTGTTTCAAATAATTTTTGACTTCTTTATGGTTCTCCTAGTCAACCATCATATCTGCAAAAGTACTAACTTTGTTTCCTCTTTGCTTATGATTATTTCATCAATTTCTTTTTCTTGACTTATTACTATAGATAGCCATCTTAATATATCTGTTTTCCTATTTCTAACAAAACTCCTTTACCCCCAATATCCCATTCTAATGCTACACAATGCTTCCACTGTGTTCAGAGAAATGAATGACTTTACCTTAGAAAATTATCTTGCTTTCATCTAAAGTGTTTTCCTTTCTCATTCCTTTAATATTTTAGACCTGGATTTCTCCTGATAATATAGCCTCCTTGGCCTTTCAGCACACCAGGGGAATTCAATATGCATACTGATACTTCCTCTAACATCTTTACCTCCCACAGCAGCCACACATAAAAACAATCATTCCCTTGATCTTGCAATCACCCACAAAAGCATTACTTCCATGTTCATGAACTCTGAGAATCTCATTCTTTAAGTTGCAAAAAAAAATGCTGTATTAGTAGAGGACATTTCACTATCCAGAAAATCACATGATTGAGTCCCTATCCCTTATTTTCTCATCTTCTCTTATGACCATTTTCATAATAAAATTTCATCAAGTATCAAAGTATATTTTGATTATGCTTTATCTTCCTTAAGAGATGTTAACAAGAGGATTAGAATTATCTTCCTAGTGATCTTTTTTTAATGATCATCATGAGCAGTACAAGACAAGATGTCTAAATGTTACATAAAGTGATGTTTTATTACCTTTAAGCCCTTATTTAAATCAATTCTGCTAACTGCTTTATCTCTCAGAAGAACCCATAAGCCATCCTTCCAATGAATTTCTTTTTATCTTCTGGTTTTATTAATGTGAGACTATCAGTATTGAAGTAGCTTAGTTCCTTCCTTCATATGTAAATGCACAAATAGCTCATATTAAAATAACTTAGCAGTTAAATTAAAGTTTGCAAAACATCTAAAATGGAGTCATTCTTTCCCACAATTCTACCATAGACTGTGGAAGAGGAAGAGAACTGTATACAACTGAAGGTCATTCTATTTCTTTCTTTATGGGTCACTCTGGTCAACCTACTGGTGATGAGTCTATATTTAAATTTGCTGCTCCTTTAATACAAGGATGTCTTAAAACCTTCCCACCATGATGGAATCTGCCAAATCTTACATTCCGGTGCATAGCCTTTAAGAACTTAATCATCTCTATGTCACAATGAGACATCACAGTAAAATTTTGTGGATGGATTTTAGTGATGAAAAAAAATTGATTCTCTGTTTAACTATTCCCCTAAAGATGTCAAAGTTTTTCATAAACATTCATTCAACACAATATACACTTTGTGGCATATGAAATAAGCAGAGCTGTATAGACTTTGACATTCAAAACTTTTTGAAACAGAAAATCAAGTAATTTTTGATACATAATTATATGAAGAAAATGGTCTCAGAAAAAAAAGAATGAGTCTTGCATTTAAACATTGCTATAATGCAGGAGATCTTAATGAGGAGTCCATGATACTAGATAGTATTTTGCTACATTGCCAAAATTGGTTCCCCTTGTAATTATACAGATAGACAGATATAATTTTATGCATTTAAAGACATTATTCTGATAAGAATGCCAAAGGAGTCTAATGATACAAAAAAAGGTCTTCTCTAGTTCATTTCACGTTAGTGAGTTTCAGACATTCAAATGGTAAGAGTAACAGTAGAAGGTAGGAAAGGAAAGGAAAAAAGAGACAGAGAGAGGAAGGAAGGAAGGAAGGAAGGAAGGGAGGAAGGAAGGAAGGAAGGAAGGAAGNTCCTTGTTTAGTTCTTTATCATTGTTTATTCTCTTTTACCTTTTTATGCATCTCTTCACTTTTGTATTGGAATTTCAGACATTGACAGCTTTGGAAGTACTCTATTTCATTTAAGATACATTTATTTTCCTGTAGGGTATAATCAGTTTTTCTGGGCAAGTTATTCTTGGCTGCAGGCCTATATCCTTTGCATTCTGGAATATTGTATTCCAAGTTCTCTGCTGCTTTATACTAGTGGTTGCTAAATCATGTGTGATTTTGACTATGGCTCATTGATACTTGAATTCTTTCTTTCTGGATGCTTGCTGTATTTTTTCTTTGACCTGGAAGCTTTGAGGTTTGGATATGATATTTCTGGGAAATTTCCTTTTGGGGTTTCTTTCAAAAAGAAATTGGTGGTTTTGATTCTAAGAGATTTGGGCAGTTTTCTTTTCAAGATTTGTTGAAATTGATGCCTAGGCTCTTTTTGATTATGATATTCAGAAAATCCAATGACTTAAATTTTTTCTCCTTCATCGGTTATCCAGTTAAGTTTTTGCTGTGAGATTATTCATTATAGGTAATATGTAATATATTACTTATTTTTGCCGTGATATATATTTATAATATCACATTATTCCTATTTATGTATTTTATTATTTATGTGTGTTTATACTTTAAGCTTTTCAAGCTATTAACATTGCTTTTAATTTCCTTTTAATTCTTTCTTCCAGAGGGCAGCTGGGTAACTCAGTGGATTGAGAATCAGGCCTAGAGACAGGAGGTCCTAGATTCAATATGACCTCAGGCACTTCCCAGCTGTGTGACCCTGGGCAAGTCACTTGAACCCCATTGCCTACCCTTACCACTCTTCTGCCTTGGAGCTAATATACAGTATTGACTCCAAGACGGAAGGTAAGGGTTTAAAATAAACAAACAAGCAAACAAACAAACAAACAAATAAATAAATAAATAAATGGATGAATGAATGAATAAATAAATAAATAGATGGTTTTAAAAAAAAGATCTTGGGAAAAATGGAGACTATACTTTTGAAGATGAGTATTCAGGATCAGATATAGTTTTGTAAACCAATCCACACATTAGTCATAAGACTTTTTCATACATTATTTGACAAAAAAAAATATTTAAACAGAAATCAAAATGGGTACATTTTGTGTAAAAATTAATTTATGTTAAATATGAGAGAAAGCCTTTCACATACCATGGGAAATCAATAAGATCTAGTACACATTTTAGAGAAATATAATACTTTATAAATTAATAATATTAAATCAGTAATTTAATTTATTAAATTAATACTATAATGCATTCTGATATAACTATTTTATATTAAAATATAAGACACAAATTATATACTATCTTAAATTAATTGACTTGTACACAATACAAAATGACAAAAAGAATATAATATTGAGCTTAGGGCCTCTTCTAAATTAAGAATTACTAAGTATCTATAATCTGATTCCTTTGTTCTAATCTCAAAGGATGAGGTAACAATTGGTAACATCACTTCTAATTTTGTCTTTGTTCCCATATGTCATTCAGGAGCTTGCCCTTTTGATTGCCCTCTCTCTACCTCAGCCTAATTTTCAGCCTCTCTTTGTATATTGGCTAACATGCCAAATCTTCTCTTGAGTTTTTATGAATAAACCCCCTAAGCAGCATCTCACTTATCAAAATGAATTAAAGCAATCTTACCTACTGTGCCAGCTCATGCCATTGAATAAAATGTAATACTTTGGAAACTTATAATATATAAAATATGCAGCATCCAAGCTGGTAATTGGTTAAACATAAATTATAGCATTGCATAAATTTCTGTTAAACTTGTAAAGTAATTCATATTCCTTGCTCTAATACTTCAAAAAATATTACATTATTAATTATTTTCAAGATTGATGAGAGGGAAAAGATGTAATTAGTACTTTAAAAATACTTTGGAGAAACTACACAATGCAGAAGGAGTCTAAATACCTTTGGATTATAAAATATGTAGACCACTGGATCTAAATATCCATGAAAATTCATGTAGAAACATGCAGTTGCAACACTTTTTTAAAACAGTACCATTCAAATGACATTCAAGAATACAAGCTCTTTTTATAACTGCTAAAATCCTATTATATGACATGTTCTTTTAAAGATAAAAGATGCTCTCTTACCTTAATATAGTATTACTAAAGATCTTTTCAGGATTCTCTTGATGAAACTTTATTTCCTACAAAATAAAAACTAATCTGAATTCTCTTGATTAAAAAAATTACATCTAAAATTTATTTATCTAACCTCTGCACATACACATGTGTGTACATACAATACACACATTCATATACAAATCACTCTTCATAACCAAAAACTATCCATTAGAGTGAAACAGCCTACTCAAAAGGGGAAAGCTTCAAATTGCATGAGCTGCTGAGTACATGATATTCCCAAATTTGTGGGGTCCAGGACTCCAGATATATATACCTTCAGGTTTTTGTCATTGCTAATCTAAGGAGATGAACCCCACAAAATAAATGTATAATTTTCCTCAAGAGAAATTTCAAAAGTTAACTATCAGGGGGCAGCTGGATAGCTCAGTGGAGTGAGAGTCAGGCCTAGAGACAGGAGGTCCTGGGTTCAAACCCAGCCTCAGCCACTTCCCAGCTGTGTGACCCTGGGCAAGTCACTTGACCCCCATTGCCCACCCTTACCACTCTTCCACCTATGAGACAATACACCGAAGTACAAGGGTTAAAAAAAAAAATGTTAACTATCAGCATATAAATTATATGCTTATCTCTATATGAAACAAACCAATCTTTGTATAAGATGAACTATCAGGCACATTATCAATTCAGCAATCAATTTACCAATCTAACAAAAATGAATCCTATGTAATAAAAACTGAATCCTTAATAATAATCCTAAGCACATAAAACATAAATTATTAATAGATCCATACATTTCCTCAGCTGAATGGAAACTAATTAAACAATGATGAAAAGATAATATGATAATAAATACAAGGATTAAGAAGCAAAATACAACTTAAAAAAAACTCTTAACTACTGTACTTCAGACTTATTCAGGAAAATTTCCCTCAAGTATTCTAAGTACAGATGAAGCAAATGCACATTTGGAAAAAAATGGAAAACAACTTAATAAATTTGGACTTCAAAACTACAATGCTAAACAACGTATATTAAATTGTGACTATTAATGTTAATGTTAAAAAATGTTAAATTTTAAAATGTTAATGTTAAAAAAAAAAGTACAGGGCCTACTATGTATGCATGGGGAACAATATTCTTCCAAATTGATGAAACACTAAGTACTCTCAGTATCTGGTTAATAAACATCTAATTGTATTACTATCTAGCCTGCATCTCTCCATCTCTCCATCTCCACAACAGAATGAGAGACTTAATTAATTTCTTCACTAAAAGCTAGGTAAACATTATAGCATTCCTCTGATCTATGACTCTAGATTTACTTGTTTGTTGCTGGGAAATGAGGAGGAGGGGAATCTGAACCTGTTATTTTATTGATGTTGGGACCTTTCCATGTGAAAACTCCTTCTACCTACATAAATCAGCAATACATTTATAGTCTTAGACAGTTACCCGGAGTATTGAGAGGCAAAGTCATTTACCTGTGGCCACAAAGGTATTAAAGGACCAGCATCGACTTGAATAAAGATTTCTCTGAATCTAAGAACAACTATGCCATTTGCCCATCCTATTAACCCCAACAAAAAAGAAAATGAAGTTAATATGGCATGATAGGTTCTTCACAACATTATTTTCACTTTTTGTGATCATTTTTCTTTTTCTAAATATTCACTATACATCTTAAATAAGACATTATGGAATTTTGTCAGGAATCAAAGGGAAAATCAAGATTTCATTCATTTTCTTCCTTCTAAAATCATAATAGTTTCCCTATCTCTAATTCTATAATATTTTTCCATCCTCCATGATTTTTAAAATATCACTCACAGCTCAGAAACAGCATTAAATAGTCTTTAGAGTTTTCAGTTATCATTCCTCAGACTCTTCGCTTTTGATCTAATCTTAAAGGATGTGGTGATTCTTGGTTACATCAACTCTTCTACTTTTAGATTTGTTCCCATACCCTCCTATATCACTTAGGAGTTTGTCCTTTTGTTTGTCTTCTCTTTACCTCAACCTAATTTTCAGTATCTCCTTATGTATTAGTTCCTTCCTAAAGGTGTTCAAAAATGCTGGATCTTCTCTACTTTAAAGAAGAAAAAAAATGTTTAGATCCTTTACATGATTCTACCATTCCCTCGATATCCTCCTATATATGACCAATGAACTAGAAAATCCTAATTCCTTTCTCCTTCCCACTTAGTTTTCAGTCACCTACAGTGTTTCTTCTTCCCCTAGTCCCTCCAAAATTACCAATGATATTTTCATTGTTAAATCCTATGACCTTTTCTTAGTCCTCTGACAATGTCATCAAAAAACTGATGGCTCCCTACTAGCTAAAGGATCAAATATACTCTTCTATTTTGGCATTTAAAGTTCTTTACATCCTGGCATCATCTCAACTTTTGATGGATTCAGGATGTACAATGAGACTTTTTTTTTTAATTTGTTGCAAACAATTTTTTTCCCAAAGGGATGGGGGTGGGAGAGGAAGAATTAAGATATTTGTTAACTAAAGAAAAGACTTTCAACACCAATAAACCTCAAGTTAAATACAACAGATAATCCAATAATACTACATTCCAAAGGTAGGAAAATCTTTGTTTCAACAGTTACATGTACCTTCAATTACTCTTTGAGGTAATTTTGCTTATTTTCAGGGAGTGTGCTTTGACAACTGATGCTTGACACTGTGTTAAATTAAAATGAGCAAACAGTAAAAAAAAAAAAAAAAAAAAGAAAAAAAGAAAATTTTTGTGGAGACAAAGAAAAGCAAGGAACAGACATAGAATGGGCCAATGAAAACAAAGCAAACACACAAAACTTCAAAGAAAATATGAATTGGTCTCAGGCTCTGGAAGAGTTCAAAAAGGATTTCAAAAATCAATTAAGAGAGGCAGAGGAAAAATGGGGAAGAGAAATGAACGCAATACAAGAACAAAATAACAGCAGAATTGGCCAAATGAAAAAGGAAGTTCAACAGCTCATGATAATAAACTATTCCTTAAAAATTAGAATTAGACAACTAGAAGCTAATGACTTCATGAGACACCAAGAAACAATAAAAAAATCAAAACAATGAAGCAAGAGACAGAAAGAGAAATTTCATTTAAAATAACTCTAGACAACATAAAATACCTGGTAATCCACTTGCCAAGACAAACACAGGAATCATATGAACACAATTGCAAAACACTTTTCACACAATTAAAGTCATATTTAAACGATTGGGAAAATATTACTCATGGACATGCCAAGCTAATTATAATTCTAATTCAATTAATTTACTTTTTCAGTGCCATGCCAATTAAACTACACAAAAATAATTTTTCAGAACTAGAAAAAATAATAAAATTTATCTGGGAGAACAAAAGATCAAGAATATAAAGGGAATTAATGAAAAAAAAGGTGAAGAAAGGTCACTTAGCAGTAGCAGATCTCAAATTATACTATAAAGCAGCAATCACCAAAACAGTCTGGTACTGGCTAAGAAATAGAATGGCAAACCAAAGGAATAAATTACATATATAATATACAGAGGTAGATGACCTTGGCAACCTGGTGTAAATAAAAAAAAAAAAAAAACAGCTTTTGGGATAAATACTCACTACTTAACAAAACACTATGACAGAAACTAAGTATAGACCAATATCTCACACAAAAGATAGGGTCAAAATGGATATATGATTTAGCTTTAAATGTTAATATCATAAGAAAATCAGTGGAACTGAATAACTTACCTGACAGATCTGTGTAAAAGGGAAGAATTTATAACCAAACAAGATAGAGAGCACTCAAGATGCAAAATGAATAATTTTAGTTATATTAAATTAAAAAGGTTTTCAACAAACAAAATTAATGTAATGATTAGAAGGGAAACAATAAACTGGAAAACAAATTTTATAGCAAATTTCTCTGACAAAGATCTCATTTCTTAAATTTATAGAAAACTAAGCCAAATTTACAAGAATACAAGTCATTCCTCAATAGACAAATTATCAAAGAATATGAAGTTTTTATATGAAGTCAAAGCTAGCAATAAACATATGAAAAAATGTTCTCAGTCACTCTTGATTAGAAAAATGCAAATTAAAACAACTGAAGTACCACTTCATAATTAACAGATTGGCCCATATGACCATAAAGCCAAGTGATAAATGTTGGAGGGGAATGTAGCAAAATTGGAACACTAATATAGTGTTGATAGAATGGTGAACTGATCCAATCATTTTGGAGGGCAATTTATAATTATACCAAAAAGTCTATAAAACTGAGCATATCCTTTGATCTTGTGATACTAGGTCTTTATCCCAAAAAGATCATAAAAAGAGAGGTAAGGACCTACTTGTTAAAAAATATTTATAGCAGCTCTTTTTGTTAATTGGAAATTGAGGGGACGCACATCAATTAGGGAATAGTTGAACAATCTGTGCTATATGATGATGATAATGATGATGATAGAATACTATTGTACTATAAAAAAATAATGAATGAGCTGGATGATTTCAAAATTGTTAAGACCCACATGAACTGAAGCAAAGTGAAATAAGCAGAGACCAGAAGAACACTGTATATAATAACAGCAATACCGTATGATGATGAACTATGAAAGACTTAGCTACTCCCAGTTATGCAGGACAATTTTGAAAGACTGATGATAAAGAATGCTATTCACTTCCAGAGAAAAAACTGTTGGGAGTCTGAATGCAAATCAAAACATACTATTTTTCCCTTTAGTTTATATTTTTATATTGGGGTTTTGGGGAAAAAAGACCTTTAATAAAATAAAATAAATAATAAATAAGATAAATAAGTGAATAAATGGAAGTAAAATAAAAAATAAAATAAAAGGATTTCCAAATATTCCTGATAAAAAAAGTCAGATCTAAGTAGAAATTATGAAATCCAAACACAAGAATCAAGAGAACATAAAAAAGGTAAATATAAGTGAACAACTATAAGGAAATAAACAAAGATGAAGTGTTTACATTCTAATGCAGGAAGAGGATTCAGGTCCCTAACATTCTAATATAAGGATACTATCTAAGGATACAAGTATCTCTTTAATAACTGGATTATGTTGTTTTTTAATATCATCCAACTCTTTGTGATCCCATTGGAATTTTCTGGGCAAAGATAACTAGAAATGGTTTGCCATTTCCTTCTGAAGCTCATTTTGCAATTGAGGAACTGAGGCAAAAGGAATTAAGTGACTTGCCAGGGTCACACAGCAAATTAGTGTCTGATGACCTGGCACACTATCTACTGAGTCACTGAGCTGTCCAAGTAAAGCATTTAGGGAGGAATTTTTTTTAAAGACTGTCTTGCTGCTGCAGTAAGAGCCCATCCAACTGAAGTTGGATAACTTTTTGTAATTGACCTGGTTATCACACTTGTACAATTATAATGGAAAATAATTCTCAAGGTAATTCCCTACATCTATAATGGAAAATAATTCTCAAGGTAATTCCCTAAATTGGATAACTTTTTGTAATTGACCTGTTTATCACACTTGTGCAATTATAATGGAAAATAATTCTCAAGGTAATTCCCTACATTTATAGACTAGATGAGTGATGGTGAACCTTTTAGGAGTGCTGGGCCCTACTCCCCCCCCAGACTCCCAAGTGCCATGCCTGCTCTCCCCACCTCACCCAACCGGTTCTATAACTTGAGGAAGGAAGCCCATTGGGCTGCTGAACAGAAGGGTGGATGATAAGAGGAACATATGGAGAGGGGTAGGAAATCAGCCCCCAGTGCTCTGCTCCCCTCCAGCTACATGCCACACTGTGAGCTTTGCTTCCCTCAAATCTAGCTCCTCTCCAACCCCACCAAGGGAATCACCTTCACCACAGATCAACAGGTTGCCATCTATACCATACCCTCATGCAGCATGTTGGGCAGAGGGGCAGGGGAAGTGAAGAATGTCCTCTAGTGCATGGAGATGAGAAGGGGAACAGCTCTGCCCTCTGGCTTTCTAATAAGGAACTCTAATGGGAGATTGCAGTAGTGCCCACAGAGAGGGTTCTGTATATCATTTTGGCACATGTGTCATAGGTTCGCCATCACTGCACTAGATATTTCTCTTTAGCCAGGCAGAATGGATCATCAAATTAAAGTTTATTTCAAACATGATAATGATGAAATTGTCTGGCAAATTGCTAAAAAGAGTTATTTATTAATTCCACTAAAAACTATTATTAAAAGAACTCAAGAACTCCTGGGTCATTTAGGATTCAGTGTGAAACAGCTTATCCTGAGTTTGCCTGGCTCTGCCACTTACTGCCTTTGCAATGTTGAGTAAATAACTTCTCCTGGGCCTCACTCAGTTTCCTTATTTGTAAAATAAGGAGTTTAAAGTAGACTGCTAGGGTTCCTTCCAACTCTAAATCTATAATGCTGTAATCTCACTTCCCCCAATTCTGTGGATTTCTATAAAATGAAGGATTATAGAAGCTTGATATCCTAAAGTTAAAAAAGACCTCAGAGTCAATCTAATCCAAACTACATCTACATTTAAAATTTCTATATGATATATTTAACAAGTAGTAATTTAGTCTACTCTTGAAGACTTCCATTAATACTAAAGGCCTTAACTTCTAAAGCAGTCCATTCAGTTTTAGAATGGATCTAAATATTAGGAAGTATTTTCTTATATCAATTGATATGACTCTCAACAACTTATACCTATAAATCAATAACTGATCCTGTACATAAGTTGCTTTGTATATATTTGTTTGCATATCTTCTCTACCACTGGATTGTAAGCTCCTTGAAAAAGGGTGCTGTCTAACTTTTTCTATTGCATCCCCAGCAGGAACTGGTGCAGAATAGGTACTTAATAAATGATTATTGACTAACAAACTGGCCAGCCTTTGATCAGAACAAGCTGTGTTCTAATTGACCATAGATAACTGTGTGGCTCTAGAAAAATGAAAACCTATTCGTACCTTGGGAAATCACCCAAGATCATAATTTGCAGACAAGTTATCTGTATCAGTGAAGGATTTTTCCACAAGAGTTTTACATGGATAAAATTACAAGTCTAGAATACCTTTCCTTCCTCAAAAAAAAGGATATTTCAGATTCCGCAAGTCCCCACCACCCCCTTTACAAAAAGCAAGTGCAGCCTTCACAGAATTAAAGAACTCAAGATGTATGTGAGTCAGGGAGCCACCTAGTCCAACCCAATAATCAAACAAGAATCCCTTCAAACTCATTGAATCCTCATTTACCCTTTGGCTAATGATTTTCAGTGAGGAGGATTACCTGACAAAAAGCCCATTTGACTTCTGACTAGTACCAATTGACAGGAAATTTTTCCTGACACCAAGCCCAAATTTATGACTTAATAACTACTGGGCCAAAGAGAGCAATTCTATTCTCTTCCAGAATTAACTAAGTGGCAGAGTAAATAGAGTCCTGGGCCTAGAGTCTGGAAGGCCTGAGTTCAAAACCAACTTCAGATTCATAGAGTAGCTAGACCAAATCACTTAACCTGCCTCCTTAACTCCTCTAAACCTGGAGTGAGGCTAATACTTCTTAAGGAATTAATTCAAGTGATTGATAAAAATGTTAAACAGCACAGGACTCCACCATCCACTACTCAATAGCTTCCTGAGTTGGTATCAGACCATTTATGACTTCTATTTGAGTAAGCTATTCAACTAATAACAAAACCATCTGATTATAAACCTTTCTAAACCAAACCTCTCCATCTTTTCCTAGAGAATAGCATGAGATGATTACCTATAATCTCAAATACATATGTATTTGAGATTATAGGTAATCATCTCATATATATGTATATGTGTGTGGTCACTATATATACTAAATTTCTTCCCTATACCTTTACTATTTTTATGATATGCAAAATATGTCATACTAAAAACTGTTCCAAGTCAGAAAGGGGTAACAACAAAAATCCAGTATTATTTTAAAGCAAAGTATACAGTTCTGTATTTAAACTAGATTCCCAAGCCACAAGGTGATGGAAAATCTGGTCTGTAATTTCAGAATCTTAATTCTTGATCTCATTTCAACTATTTAGCCTTTGTTACCATCATGTAGTTTAAATCAGAACTCTCAACCAGCCCCTCCCAAAGTGCTTTAGGCTGATTTAGGCTATAAAGTTACGCCCCACTATCAATTACTGCAGTTTTTTAACATCACCACTACTTCATAAAAGGAGAACCTATGGCAATGATGTTCAAAATGTTACTCCTATCAAATGGCCCCGTTTAAAGTACTTGAGTTCTCCTCCTTAACCTTCACCAGTTGATCAGAGAGCCTTCTGATATTTCCCAAGTTACAAATGAGATAACTGAAGCAAAGGGAGGGGCAAATAATTTGCTCGAGAACACAAAACATTTGCTGTGGAAGTCAGCCCCGAAACCCTCAAGGTCCCACTTTAGTAAGAATCCTCCTAAAGCACCCCAATTTTTCAAATTCTGGTGCTTCCCAGCTGCCAAATGCCATCCAACTGGGAGTAAGGAGGGTAAGGCTGTAAAATCTCTCCCTCCATACAGATCGCCATAGGGGACAGGACCCTCTCCCACACCATTCGTCCCTTCCCTCTCCCCTTTCCATCATCCCTAAAGCCCAGCGGCAAATGAGAGCGAGCAGCACGGACTAAGTGCCAGAGGACGGGGCAGCAAATGTCTCATTTCCCCTCTTCTCAAGAGTCACCCGCTCAGCAGATGGGCGAGAATCCACAATCAAGCTTCCTCCCCTCAACCCCAGAAAGACCTCCCAATCCAGGGTGCTAAACCTTTACCTGCGTTCAGCCCGGCACCTCCCCCAGCCCCGGAGAACTGTGCGCACTCAGAGTTTCTCCACACCGGACGTGCCGCTGCTGAAATAACCAATCACGACTTGAGAAATGGCCATCGCCCCGCCTCTTTCTACTTCTCACTGCCGGAACCTTACCCCTTCATCAAGTGGCAAACAAACAAACAAACAAACAAACAAACAAACAAATAAATGAGTGAATGAATGAAGAAAGAAAAAAAGAGAGAGAGAGAGAGAGAGAGAGAGAGAGAGAGAGAGAGAGA
>NC_058131.1:449742429-449807943 GCF_016433145.1 Gracilinanus agilis | reverse complement strand
AAAGAAAGAAAGAAAGAAAGAAAGAGAGAGAGAGAGAGAGAGAGAGAGAGAGAGAGAGAGAGAGAGAGAGAGAGAGAGAGAGAGAGAGAGAAAGAAAGGATGGCTGGAAGGGGAGCGTGCTCACTCAAGAAAAAGAGAGAAAAAAAGAAGAACCACAGGAATTTTGCTCGAGCACGCGCCAGGCCCGGAAGGGGAGGAGTGTAGAGGCGACGGGGTGGGGCATGTTCGGGGGAAGGGAGGTTATTGAAGGAGCATGCGCAAGTGGGCGTGAATGTCCGTTTTGAGAGGAGCGAAATCTGGTACCTCTTGAAGGGTTTAGGAATCTAGAAAAGAGGGAAAAAAATCTGCGGGAAGGGCTTGAGAAGCAATCTCTGGTCTAAGACTTGAGTGACTTAAAAGGAGGAGATGTCAGGAACCACTTTAGAAAATTGAGAAATCCATGACTGGAACCGTATTTTAATTTTTTCCTGACTATTCTCGTTGGAAAACTAGGAAGCATGGGATAGACTGTAAAAAATGATTTGGGGGATAAGAGCTTGGTTATTTGGTTATACAGTACAGGTAGTTGTGAGGAACAATTAGCTGTAGATAGACACCTTCTGAAAGTAGGAGCCAATTCTTCCTTAGGAGGGGCATCTCCTTTAGCTATCTCCCTCCCTCTCTTCCTCTTTTTCTACTTTGGGTTTCTGAGAATAGCTGCAGCTCCTGGCCAAAGCTGTGGAAGAATGACTTGACTTGCCCTGATACATAAGGGGAAAACTCAAATTCATTTTAAAGTTCTGCATTTGGGAATGCACTAAGGAAACTCCAAATTACTGTCTCAGAGCTAGGCCATCTTATCATCCCCTCAGGGCTCTTTGAAACCCAGAGGGACATAGATGGTGTCCCTCTTCTCAAAACTCTGCTGAAACCTCACCATCTATATTCCTCAGTTCATAAGCATCAATTTTATTTAACCACTTGACTAGTTAGCTTTTGGAAAGAGAATAGCAAGTAGGGGTGCAGTCTATCTGTGTGAGTGTGTTTTTCTCCCTCAAAGGTGTGGCATGATTACTTTTTGAGTCTTCAGCTTTCATTGGCCTGTGTGTGAAGAATTTGGAAGGTGCACCTTGCTTGCTTCTAGGGGCAACAAGGCTGATTAGCTATAAAACCCTACCTAGACTCTAACTAAAATTCCTGACCTTTCAAACTAACCCTTTACCTAGAATAGCTTTTAAGCTAGCATTAATTTAGCACTTTAAGGTTTGCCACATGCTCTGCAAATGTGATCATTTTTCCTGAAAACAAACAAACTTTAAGAGTAGATGCGGTTATTATCTTCATTTTATAGATAAGGAAACTTTAGGAACTTGATGGTTGAGTGACTTGTCTAGGTTCACCTAGTTATTAAGTTTCTGAGGCAGGATTTGAACTCAAGTTTCTTACTTGAAGGCCCAGCACTCTACAACACCTTGCTGAAACAAAATGAAGGCAGAGGGTAGAGGTTTGTTATTCAGAGCCACATGACCTTAGTAAGACACAAAGCAGATCAGAATAGCTTACTGAATGTCTACACATGCTCCACAGATTGGTCCAGGCACTTCTCTTACATATTGTGATTCGTCAGGGTTTTTTTAGACTTTCCTCATGGCATGCCAACCAAGGCATTCTGTACATATTCCAGATCCCCCTGACAAGAGGTTTATCTAAAAGTATGTGACATGGGCATTGTACCCCCAAAACCCAGGCGAACTATTAGCAGGGAAATTCCTTTGCTCCCTTCTATCCTTGTGACTCCTAACCCAAAACATCTGATAACTCAGAGGATTATCCTCCTTGGATCTTCCTTTAGATAGACAGAGAGATATGCCTCCTTGATATCATCAAATTGTATCTCAGACATCCATCTGTCCCCTAAACTATGAGGTTCCCCCCCTATGTCTTCAGGCAGACCTGGTCAGATGACCAAACACGCCCCCGACCAATGAATGCCTCAGTGTTTACCACACTAGAGTCACGTCCTCACCATGGCACAGAGTCACATCTCCACTGTTGTAAAGAGTATAAAATCCCCAGAATTGATGTCATCTAGAGGACAGCTTTTCCATCCATGCCGTCCTCCCAAAGAACGGGTCTCCATCTTGCTGTTCCACCTAGCTATCCTCCTGGCCATTCTCAACATTACTTTCTCAATTAATAAATTTATCTTTTTACTTTTAAGCTAAGATTTGGAGTCTTGCATTCTTGCAAAATATATCCTTCCCAAACCCCAGGTGTTCACCTCTGTACCCCACAACATTTTGATGCCCAACATTTTTGGCTCTCCTAAAAGCTACTCTTGTACCCCGGATCATCCATGAGGACACAGCTTCTCAAGTAGGAAGGAGCCTTTCTTGGACTCCTGAAACCCCCATCTTTGTGGGTCCTCCTTCAAGCTCTCTCTCTCATCAGCCCCAGAAGTAAGTCTAGTCTGGCCACTGGTTTGGGGGGTCCATCCCCTTTTTGATAATAGTGTTGTACCCAAGTTTTGATACCCTGATTCGATCACAGGAAGAATCACACTGGCACTGCAATGTGCAAGAAGAGGCCCATATATTTTTCTAGCAGAGAAGCTAGGGTCAGTGGCAGAGAGGAAGGCTGGCCAGTGTGACCCTGAGGCATCTCCAGCCAGGGTTTTATATAGAAAGGTTTGGAGAAGGGGGCTGGTGCATACATAATTATCAAGGTAGTGTCAGGGACAGGTGGTCAGGAAGCATCTGAGGAGGGGGTTTCAGGGTCAGGGGTCAGGAAGCATTTTGGGGGTTTCAAGATCAGGGGTCAGGAAGCACCTGATCAAACATTCATTAAAAGGGGTAAATATGCATCAGGGTAATAAAACATTCCCCTGGAAGTAGATCAGGGTAATAAACATTCCCAGGAAGGGTAATAAACATTTCTTAAGGAGGTGTTAAGATAGTTTCAGCTGGGAAACATTTTTTAGGTTTGTCATAGGGGGGAGGTGAGGGAGCAGAAAATATTTGGGGCTGGAGTTTTGATTTTTAGGCTCATCACTAGTAGATGTTCTGGTGTAGGGGAGTCTCTTGCCTCAGTGTTACTTTGAAAAACTTTGAAAAAACAGAACTATTAAATAGTCATAAAAGCCATTCTTTAATTAAGGAAAAAGGGAGAACAGGGCTGATTAGGCCTCCACTCAGAGCCACGTGCCATATGCAGAGTCCAAGGATTGAACACTGCTTGCTCTGATCCCAGACCCCCTAGGAGTTCCACTGCTCTAGAAGATGACAGCTCCCAAAGATCTATAGTCCTCAGCTCTACCAGCTGAGCTATTGAAGGGGCTACTTACAATAGATACTAAATGATGGTCCCTTGATACAATGGGGAAGACTACCTAAGACAAAAGGGTATTTAGCATTTACCCTAGGGTCCATTATTCAGTCAGCAACTGCTAACCTAATATTGATTCCCTTCAGGGTAGATTCTCACAGGAACAGGAAACAGGAAACAAGTACTAGCTTTGGGGGGGGTCTCCAACTTACAAGCTATTCCTAAAGCTTGGGGTTCATCAGATCCCACCAGGCCACAAGTTTGGGGTCTCTAGATTCCACGTTGACATTACACTGAGTGATCTAAGTCTGGCAACCTCTGTGGGAACACAGTTGTTGACCCTCCGGTGTGGAATTGACCATTCTGCATCAAAATGGGACAGAGACAGAGTGTACTCCAAGATTCCCCTTTGGAGTGTTTGCTTGAAAATTTTAAAAAATTGGCTCTAGACACCTTGGAAAAAAAGAAACTAATTTCTTTTTGTGATGTTGACTGGCTACCTTACACCTTGATAAGCAAGAGGCATGGCCTATCCATGGCACTGTAAATTGTAATACCATCCTCTACTTAAAAATTGGAAAAAAAAAAACCTTTTTTTTTTTTTTTTTTTTTCCATTTAAGTCAGGCCTAGACAACTTGTATCCTTCCTTGGGTAGTGGCTCTGCTGGACTTTTGCCCGAGGTCAGAGCCAGATAGGGACTAGCCAACCCAATTAAAACAAAGGGAAAAGCATCCTCTCAAAGCATCCAGTTGGGAGGAGATCAAGCCTAAGCAGCCTGAGTGAAATTTCAATTGGGTTTTTTGTTTGATTTTTTTTTTCTCTTGTGTTGCATAGCTGAGCAAAACCATGGAAAAACAAGGAAATTGGCTTTTTGATGCCCTAAATTCTGACATCAAGTGGCAATTGGATGTATTTTGCAGGAAAGAGGACACATAGACAGAAGCCCCTTACCTTTTAGCTTTATCCCCTCACTAGGCTCCCAGTTCTCCAAACTCTATTCTTTACTTGGATTTTAGGGCAAAGGCCTGCCCAGAAATCCAGGTTGAGATAGAGAAGAAGGAAACCGGGCAAGCTATCCAGTTCACTGTCCAGATCTACCTTCCTCTTCTGTTGCAGGGAGATGGAGGGTTGATTTTGAATAGAAAGACAATTAGAATTGGTGAAATACCCCTACTTTGGGGATTTTAAAATGTCTTACATTTTTAAACTAAGGGTTTTTTTTTCAACTTGTGAAACAACCTATTCTCAATTATCCTTTGTTTTTGAGTAAACAGAGAAAGATAAGTCCCTAGTCAGTTAGCCAGAAGGAAGCAATGCTTAAATCTCTCTATTAGAGTTTTTTATTGGTATTTTATTTCAAAAGTGTGATCATGTATATATGTGAGTTTAGAAAATAACATTCTAATTTTAATTATTTTGTTGGACAGTGAAATTTCAGTCTGTATAGAAAAGCCATGGATCAGTTTTGTAAAATAGGTTTGTTGTTTTTTTTTTTTAATTTAAACCCTTACCTTCCATCTTAAGAGTCAATACTGTCTATTGACTCCAAGGCAGAAGAGTGGTAAGGGTAGGCAATGGGGGTCAAGTGACTTGCCCAGGGTCACATGGCTGGGAAATGTCTGAGGCCAGATTTGAACCTAGGACCTCCCGTCTCTAGGCCTGGCTCTCAAGCCACTGAGCTACCCACCCAACTGCCCCCTAAAACAGGTTATTTTTTAAGCAGTATAATCTCAAGAAGACTGCTTTCCATCCTTATCTATCTTTCCATCATAAGAGGTTTAAAGAAAAAAATTAGTGTTCAAACTTAACAAGAATGGGTCTTTGTTTAAAATTATCATAAATGGCTTTCATCTCAGCGTATTAAAATTGACTAACTTTATTATTGTTAACTTAGAAAAAACACAGAACTGTTAAATAGTCATAAAGCCACTCTTTAATCAAGGGAAAGGGGGAACAGGGCTACTTGGCCTCTTATGCAGAGATGCGCCTTATGCAGAGTCCAGGATTGAACACTGCTCTGCTCCCTGACCCCCTGGGAGTGACACTGCGGTAGATGACGACTCCAAGGAACAAAGGAAATTGGGGAACTTATATACCATTTGGGAAGATCCAGGGGCTGGGAAAGATGATTGACATTATACTGGTAAGGATGGGATTTACACTCAAGTTTGGGAAAGGAATCCTAGCCAGAGGCTAGGGTGTAAGGTAAGGGGCTGCTTACACAATGGATTCTAAAGGATGGCCCCTGTCCAGGTGTGTCTTCCTGGGAAAGGGTCTTTGATACAAAGGGGAAGACTACCTAAGACAAAAGGATATTTAGCATTTATCCTAGGGTCCATTATTCAGTCTGCAAAGGCTAGTCTGAGATTCCCTTCAGGGTGGATTCTCTGGGAAACAGGGAAGCACAAGCTTTGGGGGTCTCCAGCCTACAAGCTATTTCTAAAACTTGGGGTTCATCAGATCTCACTAAGCCACAAGTTTGGGGTCTCTAGATTCCACATCAACACAGATTCCACGTTGACATTATTGCATTTAACTTCCTGGTCTTGAAAATAGATAACCAGCCTGCTTGTCAAAAGGCTTGCTTCAAGTTTTACAGCACTTAAAAGGTTTCAAATCTCTAAATTTAAAATAGACCCTACAATACTAAATGCTTTATGAAATTGTTTTTTGAAATAAATTACGTGAATTGCTGCTAAAACATGTATTTTAAGTATTGTGTAAATGTAAGCAAAAGCTCATTGTAAACCTGACTGTACTATAGATTTTTGTTCAATCTGTAGTGGATGGCCAAATTGACCTTTGCCCAAACCTATGGGCCTGTGTGTGTATGTTAGATAAGACCCCTTGAAATAGGCCTGTGTTAGATAAGATCCCTTGACCATAACCCACCCAACGGGCCCCTGTGCAAGCCGATAGACCATGCCCTTAGAGTGATAACCACCTTTGCTTAAGTTTGCTGTGAATTATATAAGGAATGCTGTGAATTTACTTAGGGGGGGAGACCACTCCTTTCGGTCTCTTCCCCCGCATGTGTACATGTGTAGCTTAATAAAGCTTTGCTCTCTGTGCACCTTGCATCGTCTGTCTTGTTTCCTTGGGCTCACCCCAAAACGGACCCTAACATATGGGGGCTCGTCCTCTTGGGAATACGCCCTAGGAACAGCAGACGGAGAGTGGAAGCCACCCTGAGTGAGCCTGGGAACTTGATTGGCTGAAATCCTGGAACCGGTATCTGGAGGTAAGGATTGCCTGTGTGACTGGATGTTTGTCTGCTGAATGACTGGGTGCCTTGATGGCAAGGAAAAACAGCCCACGCTGTGCATATGGGTAGCAGGGCGTCCGCCTGGCCAGGGATTATACGGCCCGCCTATGTCCAAGCACCGTGGTCCATCTCTGGCAAGAGATGAATACCTAACCGGAGAGGGGGTGGTTGATGCTGGCTGTTTTCCTTGACCTGTTTCTGAGTCCGGACCTGAAATTATCACGTCTCCGTTTGTCCGCGAGGAAAACGGCTGAGAAATCGGGGAAGTGAGTGGCTATACCTTTTCCCTACCCTTCCTCCCTCTCCCCTCCTCCCTTTCCCCCTTCCTGCTCAGGTTCGGTTCCAGCCAAATTTAGCTGTGTCACGGGTTCGAGTTCCGTGAATCACGAGTTGCTTCCTTTGCTCCCTGGCCGAAGGGTCTTGGGGGTGAAAAGGTTTGAGTCCTTTAGAGTTGCCCCACCTGCTGGTCGGGAGTGCGCAGGAGTTTTTCTGCGGGTGGAAGCCTCCTGAGACTACAGGTTCGAGTCATGTGGTGCGCAGGATCGAATCCTGCGGGCGGAAAAGCGCTGAAACCGCCGAGGTAGAAAGAGGTTCTAGTCCTCTGGAGAAATTGTGGGTTTGTAAGATTAGACACTGAGGGCTGACTAAGGGACGCCTTACTCAGTCCTGGGTGGATGAGGGACCTCTGGCCTGGCTGGCCCTGGCCTTTTGGGGCTCCCTGTTCCCTTCAGAAGGCTCAACCGGAGGTTGCTCCCCACAGATTTTTTTTGACACTACGCGGTCTCTTCTTCTTGATCCTTCTTTCCTCTGTCATTCTCCTCTCTATCTTCTTGGCCACCCTACCACAAGAGAAATGGGCAACTCTCCTAGCTACCCTATCGACCTGGTTCTCCAACACTTTGGTGATTTTTCCCATGCAGCAGACCTAGGGTTGGAAGTCCGAAAAGGGAAACTCCAAGCCCTTTGTAACACAGAATGGCCCACCTTTGGGGTAGGATGGCCTTATGGGGGAACCTGGGATCGTGCGGTCATCTCAGCAGTCCGCACGGCAGTTTTGGCTCCTAGAACCGAGGGGCACCCAGACCAGATTCCCTACATTTTTACCTGGCAATCCCTAGCTCAGGACCCTCCCCCATGGCTCAAGCCATACACTGAGAGTCCTCGCCCTTGCCCTAGACAAAGCAGCCGGGGACCCATCTGAGAACAAGGGACAGCCCAACCCCTCAGCACCACCAGTCCTCCCAGCCCCAGAGGAATCTCTGCTAGACCTCCCCTTACCTCCCCCTTACAACCCCCCAGCTCCCATATACCCTCCCCTACCAGGGGAAGCCCAGGCAGCACTTCCTGCCCAGGCAGTTCCCCCAGCTGCCCAGGCAGTTCCCCCTGTTTTACCTTCACCTCCCCCGGCCCATCGGACAAGGGGCCGCAGCCCTCTTGCTCCCGAAGTAGGCCAGTTCCCTTCCTCCACAGTGGCCCTCCCTGTCCGGACCGTGGGACCCATGGTCCCCGGTGGGCCAATGGTTCATCAATACTGGCAGTTTACCTCCTCTGATTTATACAATTGGAAACACCAAAACCCCCCTTTCTCTGAGCAACCACAGAAGCTCATTGACCTTCTAGAATCTATTTTTCTCACTCATACTCCCACTTGGGACGACTGTCAGTAACTCCTCCGCACACTCTTCACTAGTGAAGAGCGTGACCGCATCCTTGCAGAAGGGCGGAAAATGATTTTAGGTGATGACGGCCGCCCCACTGCTGATCCCACTCGCTTGGAAGCTACGTTTCCCACGAATCGCCCGGATTGGGACTTCTCAACAGAGCAAGGTAGGGAGCGTCTCCAGTCCTATCGCCAGACTCTCCTAGCAGGCCTCCGGGCAGCAGCTCGGAAGCCCACTAATTTGACCAAAATTGGGGCAGTTAGACAGGGCCCTGAGGAAACTCCTGCAGCCTTTCTAGAACGGCTACAGAATGCCTTTTGAATTTATTCCCCCATGGACCCCGCAGCCCCTGCCAGCCAGACGGCAGTCCTATTAGCATTTGTCAATCAAGCGGCACCAGACATCCGTAAGAAGCTGCAGAGGGTGGATGCATTCATGGCACAGTCCCTAGAGGAACTTTTAAAAGTAGCCGAGAAAGTTTATAACACCAGGGAGACCCCCGAGGAAAGGGCAGAAAGCTTGACACAGGAGGACCTTATCAGGCAGGATCAGAGACAGAAAGAGGCTGAGGAACAGGATGTCAGGATGCCTCTCGGGAAGAAAAGGCCCAAAGACAGATGCTTAAAGCTCAACAAGAGACCACTCGTATTCTAGTGGCAGCCCTGCGCCGGCAGCTGTGGCAATCAGGGCCAGATCCCCAACCCAGAGGCACTTGTTTTGACTGTGGGCGCCCGGGCCATTGGCAGAGGGATTGCCCCCACAGGGCGCCCTCTCGAAGACCCAGGAGATTTCCTCCCCCACCCCCGCTGGCTAGCCGCCTAGGACGACAGACCCTAACCCTTGCCAAAAGGGATTGAGGGGGACGGGTCTCAGGCCCCCTCCCTGAGGCCTGGGTAACAGCCTGCACTGAGGGGACTTCCATTCCCCTGCTGGTGGACACGGGGGCAGAACATTCAGTCCTCCAACATCCCCTGGGCGAAACTTCCTCCAAGTTTTCTGTGGTCCAGGGAGTGGCGGGTTCTCGCAAATACCCCTGGACCACTAAGCGAACTGTGAATCTGGGGACCCACACAGTCTCCCACTCCTTCTTAGTCATTCCTGATAGCCCTGCCCCTCTCCTGGGTAGAGATCTTTTGCATAAATTAGGCGCTTGCATACAGTTTCACCAAGACTCAGTGGCTGTAACTGATGCCAAAGGGATTCCTCTCACTGTGCTCACAGTGAGCCTTCAGGATGAGCACAGATTGTTCTCCGACCCCATTCCTGCGGACATTCCACCCCATATTAAGCCTTGGGTGGCGGCTCACCTGGGGGTGTGGGCGGAGCTTTCGGGGGTTGGCTTGGCAATCCACCAAGCCCCAGTCGTGATCCCCCTCAAGTCCGGGGCCACACCCATCCGGGTTAGACAATACCCAATGCCCCTAGAGGCCAGGAGAGGGATTCAACCCCATATCAACCGCCTTCTGAAGGCCGGAATCCTGGTCCCATGCCAATCACCTTGGAACACTCCTCTCTTGCCGGTAAAGAAACCTGGGTCGAATGACTATCGGCCGGTCCAAGACCTGAGGGAGGTGAACAAAAGGATCGAGGACATCCATCCCACAGCCCCCAATCCTTACACACTGCTTAGCAATCTCCATCCTTCCCTTATATGGTACACCACTTTGGACTTGAAGGACGCTTTCTTTACTCTCCCGCTTGCACCCATTAGCCAACCCATCTTTGCCTTTGAGTGGCACACCCCTGGGTCCCAGACTGTCTCCCTAACCTGGACTAGACTTCCACAAGGACTGAAACTCAGCCCGAGCCTCTTTAGCGATGCTCTGGCTCGGGATCTGGAGGAGTTCCGCACTGCACGTCCTGAAGTGACCCTCCTGCAGTACATCGATAACCTCCTCATCGCCTCCCCATCCGAGGATTCCTGTAAAGATGCTACTCGAGCACTTCTGACCTGCCTTCAGGAATCGGGGTATCGTGTCAGCACGAAGAAAGCGCGCATTGCCCGCACGGAGGTAATATTTTTAGGCTATCGCTTAAAAGAGGGTTTTCGATGGCTCACTGAGGCTATGACCCAGACCGTCTTGACAATTCCTACCCCATCATCACCTAGGCAGGTACGAGAGTTTCTTGGGACAGTGGGTTACTGTCAGTTGTGGATCCCTAATTTCGCTGAAATCGCGAAGCCCCTCTATTTAGGGGCTAGGGAGTCCAAAGCCTGGTCATGGACAAAGGAAATGGACTTGGCCTTTCAGGAACTGCGCACCTCCTTGCTGAGAGCCCCGGCCTTGGCCCTGCCTGATCCCGAAAAGGCATTTTTGCTTTTCGTGGATGAAAAAAATGGAGTAGCAAAGGGAGTCCTCACCCAAAAGTTGGGACCCTGGGACAGGCCAGTGGCATATTTATCCAAAAGAATGGACCCTGTGGCAGCAGGGTGGCCAGCATGCCTCTGCATTATTGCCTCTGTAACTCTCTTAGTCAAGGACGCAGACAAGCTCACCCATGGCCAAGCACTGACCATTGCCACCTCTCATGCCATTGAGAGTGTCCTTCGGCAACCACCAGTCAGATGGCTCTCACACTCTAGGCTGACACACTATCAGTCCCTGCTCCTCAATGAACCGCGACTCACTTTTAAGGTGGTCTCAGCCCTCAATCCTGCCACCCTGCTCCCTATAGGGGACCCAACAGCATCCCACTCTTGTCAGGACATTTTAGTGGAAGCTACCTCAGCAAGGCCTGACCTCAAGGACACCCCAGTCCCAAACCCGGACCTCATTTACTTCACTGTTGGTAGCAGTTTCATCACCCCCTCGGGGGCCAGAGCAGTGGGGACGGCAGTAGTTGACCAGTCAGGTTCCATTGTTTGGGCAGCCCAACTTCCTGAAGGAACCTCAGCCCAGCAGGCTGAATTGATTGCTCTGGAAGCAGCCCTTAGGGTGGCGAAAGGGAAGGGAGTGAATATCTACACAGACAGCCGCTATGCATTTGCCTCCCTGCATGTTCATGCTCCCATCTACCGTGAGCGGGGATACATAACCTCCACGGGGAAGCCAATAGCCCACCTAGAACATATTCAGGGGCTCCTGGATGCAGTCTGGGAACCCCACCTGGTGGCCGTTATCCACACACCAGGCCATCAGAAGGGCAATTCCCACCCAGCACTGCGGAATAGGTGGGCGGATGAAGCGGCTCGGGAAGTAGCAACTCATGGGCCTGGCCCACGGGTGCTTACCCTTGTATCCCCTCCCCAAGACCTCCTGCTCCCGGCCCCTCCATCAGAGCCACCCCAATACTCAGAAGAAGACCGAGTATGGGTCACCAAACAGGAAGGCGAGCCCTTAGCCGGCTATGAGGCGGTTTTCCAAGACCGCCAGGGCAACATACTCCTGCCCCATGTGGCAGGCTGTCTGCTGGCTACTCACCTCCACCATCTTACCCACCTTGGCACCGATAAACTTTGGGAGATTATACGGAAGGGGCGGATTCGATTCCGGGGCATGACCTCCTTTCTTGAGGAACTCACCCGCAAATGCACTACCTGCCAAGCAGTGTGGCCAGCCAACCCCACCACTGCTCCGGGGGCCCGGTTAAGGGGAACCAGACCCTGTGAACACTGGGAACTCGACTTCACTGAGGTAAAGCCGGGTAAATTTGGGTTCTGGTACCTTCTGGTTATGGTAGACACATTCACACGATGGCCAGAAGCATTTCCTACCAAGGCTGAAACTGCACAGGTAGTAGCCAAACATCTCCTAGAAGACATCATCCCTCGCTATGGCCTCCCCACCTCTTTGGGGTCGGATAATGGACCAGCCTTCATTAGCCACACTGTCCGGCTGCTGGTAAAGGGCCTAGGGGTAACTTGGAAGCACCATTGCGAATACAGACCCCAGAGCTCAGGTCAGGTGGAGAGGATGAATCGGACCCTAAAAGAGTTTCTTACTAAACTCACCCTGGAGACTGGCAAGGACTGGGTGACCCTCCTTCCCCTCGCTCTTTTTAAAGCCCGAAATACCCCGGGCCAGCTATCCCTTACCCCCTATGAGATCCTTTATGGCTCCTTACCACCCCATTCTATCATCCTTTCCCTCCACCGAAAAAACACCCCCCCCATCTGCGAGATTTTGTTCTTTCTCTTTCCCAGGTGCATGCCGAATTGTGGCCACGTCTTCAAGCCCGGTTTCAACCACCACCCCACGAGCCTCACCAATTCAAGCTGGGTGACTGGGTCTGGGCTAAGAGACACCAGAAGGAAACCTTGCAACCCAGGTGGAGAGGACCACATGTCGTCCTGCTGACCACTCCTTCCGTGCTAAAGGTGGACGGCATTGGCCCCTGGATCCATCATTCCCACGTCAGGCCAGCCACAGCTCCAAACCCAGAGTGGGAAGTTAAGGTACACCCGAACAACCCCTTGAAGCTGACACTGAGCAAATCCTAATGGCTAACCCCTCCCAGCCCCTTTCCCCCATTCTTTTGGCAATGGTGATACTGAACAGCGGTCTGTGCGCTGGGACCCCCTTTTTGTGGTGTGAGAGAGGTGACACTCTTGTACTCATCCGTGGCTCTTCAACTTGTCCCCCACCCACGACGACCCTGAGCACATCGACGACGCCCACTCCAGCCGACCATGCCACAGAACCGGTAACCAGCACCAGCGATGGCGCCATCCTAACCTCCACAACTGCCGCCAACACCACCTTGACCCCTGAGGTTCCTACCCCAACCAATGCCCCTTCACTGTCCTGAATCCCGCGAAGTTTATCCGCACCAATTGCTGGCAGCCCGCACCAGCCATGGAAATGGATATTAACCAGCGGACAGTCTACAAGACCTGTGAAAGAGACAAGCACCGCAGGGTCTCCCTCCTTTATCGTGTATCCCTGTGACTTGGCCGATACCTCCCCCTGCCGTTGTGACACGGCCCAACGCGCCAGTGCAGACTGCTATACTCGAACAGGGACTGACTATGACCCTAGGACCCGACAATACTATGCCTGCCCGGCTTCGAACCCCGGGAAGCCTTACTGTAACTCACCTGGCCAGTACTATTGCTCCTCCTGGGGTTGTGAAACCCTGGCCACTAACTGGCCGACACAAGAACCTGACCGATATTTGCAAATGAAAAGACATAGTGATGGCCAGAACTTCAACCTCACAGTACTTTGGCCCGAAGATGTCAGATGGTTGTCCGGTAGGACTTGGGGAATTAGGCAGTATATGTCAGGAGCGGATGAAGGAGATTTCTTTCGCATCCAAAAGTTACCTATAGTGACCGCCCCTGCAATATTCCTGGGGCCCAACCAAGCCCTGAAGCCCCAGAAACCCCAGTCGTCCCCCAAGACTAAGACCACCACTACTCTTGCTCCGACTGTCAACAATCCAGCTAGTGTCCCAACCCCCACTGCAACCGCCGTAGCTAAGACAGCTACAGTCCCCGGACCTGCAGCCCCCAGACCAAGCATTCCTACACCTGAACACTTACGCCTACTAGAGGCGGCCTTTGCAACACTCAACTTCTCCGCCCCTAATCTGACCACCAGCTGCTGGCTGTGCCTCGTGGCATCGCCCCCTTACCTTGAAGCTTTTGCTATCAATGGCACCCTCCCTACCACCTACAATGCCCAACAATTGCCTTGTAATTGGACCGAGACAGGTACGCGCCTGACTGTTCCCTTAGTGGGAGGGAAGGGTACTTGTATCCTCGGGAATTCATCTGCAATCTCGACTGCTGAGGTTGAGACATGTGCGAAACAAGCCCCGAACTGCAATAGCATCACTACCTTCAATGGCACTACAGGTACTAAGTATGTGACCTCTCCCAATGGGACCCGGTTCTTGTGCTCAGTGACAGGGCTGCAACCTTGCATATCCTCGGCAGGGCCCAGGGAGATTTGCCACTTAGTAGCTGTCACCCTGCGAGTTACCGTGCGGTCACATCCGGCCTTCATGGCCTTGTGGGAAAGACCTCGGATCCTTAGGGAAAAGAGGGAGCCTGGAACCATTGAATTAACCATTGCCGCCCTTCTGGGGGCGGCAGGGGTGGGGACTGGAATAATCGCCCTCACCACTCAAACACAGGGCCTGAGACACCTTTAGGCGGCCGTGAACGAGGACCTCGTGAAACTCGAAAACACTCTGAGGTACTTAGAGAAATCCCACAACTCCCTAGCTGAAGTAGTTATGCAGAATAGAAGAGGCTTAGACTTGCTCTTCCTTAAAGAGGGGGGACTCTGTGCAGCCCTAGGAGAAGAATGTTGCTTTTATGCCAACCATTCCGGTATCATTAGGGACACCCTAGACCAGCTCCGAAGGGATCTCGAACAAAGGAAGAAAGACCATGACAGCTATAACCCCTGGGTTGCCAACCTGTTTGCAACCTCCCCCTGGCTAACCAGCCTGATTGTGTCCTTAATAGGACCCTTAGCTATTATAATCCTCCTTCTGACCTTTGGACCCTGCATCCTAAACGCCCTAGTTAGGTTTATGAAGAACCGCCTAAATACCATACAGGTACTAGTTCTTCAGTGCCAGCACCAGGTGATTCCCCCTGACCCCTAGACTAAAAAAAAAAAAAAAAAATGTGGAAATGTAGTGGATGGCCAAATTGACCTTTGCCCAAACCTATGGGCCTGTGTGTGTATGTTAGATAAGACCCCTTGTAACGGGCCTGGGTGTGTATGTTAGATGAGACCCCTTGTAACAGGCCTGTGTTAGATAAGATCCCTTGACCATAACCCACCCAACGGGCCCCTGTGCGAGCCGATAGACCATGCCCTTAGAGTGATAACCACCTTTGCTTAAGTTTGCTGTGAATTATATAAGGAATGCTGTGAATTTACTTAGGGGGGGAGACCACTCCTTTCGGTCTCTTCCCCCGCATGTGTACGTGTGTAGCTTAATAAAGCTTTGCTCTCTGTGCACCTTGCATCGTCTGTCTTGTTTCCTTGGGCTCACCCCAAAACGGACCCTAACAAATCCTAAGTGGTTATCTCAGTTTACAAAATACGTAAGAATAACTGCTATAATGTAGACTCACAGGCTTTAAGGAATCCTTAGAGTGGTCAAGTGATCAGAAAAGCTTGTTTGAGGTATATGGAAATATTTTTTATCTGCTGATAAGCAGAACTTCACTCAGCTGAAATGGGTAAGACTTGTCTTTTAAGGCAAAAAGATTTCAGGGATCCAGTGGCATGAAATACTCTAAGGAGAGAGAAAGACATAGGAAGGTTAGTAGAGCAATCCAGGGCTCAACTTGATCATCAACTTTAACATCCTAACCATCTAGGCTGCTAATCCTTGAGTAATACAACGATGGCATAAGCCAGTGACAACATTGGCTTGTATGTGAAGTCACTCACTGTGTCCTTTGGGACGTGAGGAATCTTTTCCCTGTCTGCCTTTCCCTTTGTGACAAATTCCCATAATCAGCACATAAGGCAAATTTTAAAATTAAAGTTTCCATTTCCCCAAACAACCTATTGGGCTAATAATTGAAAATTACCAAATTGTTAGGGAACATACTTTGAGAAGTAGGTGAAGTTTACTAATAAATGGCTTGTATTTGTAGCCTTAATTACCACAATTGAAGTTTGGATCTTGAGCTTAGAAATATAACCTCCAGAATCTGGGGGTAAAGAAATTCACCTGTAAAATATTGTTACTCAGATGTTTATAGATACTATATTAACATGGACTTTGGAAAAGGATATTCTTTAACAGAAACATCACATACTATCTCTGCAAACATCTTAGGAATCAAATTTCCTAAAGGGATCCATTCCTGTCAGAAGATGATTTCTAAAGATGGAGTCTGTTGGCTAAGATACCCAAATGCTAATATTTAATAACAATTTCTGTTGTGCTAATTTTCTCTATTTATATCTGTCGCTCTAGTGTTTGACCCTGTCTGCCAATCAGGGGAAGTAGTCACTGGACTCAGATCTCCAAGCCTTCAGCTACTAGGACCCAGGCATTCACTTAGGACACGCCCCTAAAGACCCTGTGCCCACATCCCCCACCCTCCCTGTTACCTTAACCCCCCTTGCTTAGCCTGACCCATAACTATTCCTTTCCTTACATTCTGAGTCTTCTCCTATGTTTTGAATCATGCTTGCCCAGCCAGCTGGACAGATAATTCTCTGATCCAACTTGGGGAAGCAGTAGCTAAGGCAGAGGTTCCCCCGACTGTGTATGAAACACCCCCAAAGCAGAGAGAATCCCAAGCCTCTAGCCCAGGAGTCGGCAACGTATGGCTCTTTCTGCAGGAGCCATAAAGTCAATTTTTTTTCAGGCGCTGTTACAGGAGCGCGCACTGTTACAGGAACGCACACTGGGAGCACTGTATGGTTCTCACGAAATTACATTTTTAAAATGTGGTGTTTATGGCTCTCATGGCCAAAAAGGTTGCCAACCCCTGCTCTAGCCCATGGTCTCAGTGCCTCTGAGGCTTACCCAAAACTTGAGGCTTCAAGGATATTGGCATTCACTCCAGTTTTGGCTATTCCCCTATGGAATAAGTGGACCTTGCATTTGTAACACTGTCACTTCTAAGGTGAAAACACTCAAAAGGAGTCACCAAGATGCCATTGCAACCTCTGCAATCTTCCCAGCCTGAACCCCTGGACGATGCTTATAGCCAGTACTTCTCCCACTCTCCTGAGGACAGGCAGGGACAGCTCTACAACCATTCCCAGCTCTGAAGAAGCTACAGAAGACTGAGACCTTTGCCTCTGTTACCTTAGATATTTAGAGAGGGGAGAGATGGCATGGGCATTGTACCCCCAAAACTATAGAACTATTTCAGGCAAACTATAAGCAGGGAAATTCCTTTGCTCCCTTCTGTCCTTGTGACTCCCAATCCCAATAACATCTCATAACTTCTATAAGACCCTGAGAAGATCATCCTCCTTGGATCTTCCTTTAGATGGACAGAGAAATGCCTCTTTGATATCATCAAATTGTATCTCAGACATCCATCTGTCCCCTAAACTATGAGGGTCACCCCCTATGTCTTCAGGCAGACCTAGTCAGATGACCAAACACCGTGCCCCCCGCAAATGAATGCCTGATTGTTTACCACACTAGAGTCACGTCCTTACCATGGCACAGAGTCACATCTCCACTGTTGTAAAGAGTATAAAATCCCCAGAATTGATGTCATCTAGAGGACAGCTTTTCCATCCATGCCGTCCTCCCAAAGAACGGGTCTCCATCTTGCTGTTCCACCTAGCTATCCTCCTGGCCATTCTCAACATTACTTTCTAAATTAATAAATTTATCTTTTTACTTTTAAGCTAAGATTTGGAGTCTTACATTCTTGCAAAAAGTATCCTTTCCATGGGGCAGCTGGGTGGCTCAGTGGAGTGAGAGTCAGGCCTAGAGACGGGAGGTCCTAGGTTCAAACCCGGCCTCAGCCACTTCCCAGCTGTGTGACCCTGGGCAGGTCACTTGACCCCCATTGCCCACCCTTACCAATCTTCCACCTATGAGACAATACACCGAAGTACAAGGGTTTTAAAAAAAAAAGTATCCTTTCCGAACCCCAGTCTCGAGATCTATCTATCATCTCCAGATAATCTGATATAGACAGTTTAGTTGATAAGGAAGTAAAGAACACAGAAGATCTTTTCATCAGCTCATGCTGCTGCTCTGTCTCCAGGAGCATGGAGTTTATTATATATATACATATTTCAAGACTCATTTCACACAAAAGAACCCCCCAAAACTTCACAGATGCGCAGAAACACAACATCCAGCCTGCCCCAGCCTTCCCCCCTTACCTCTCCCCCCCCCAAGTTCTTGCTCAAACTATATAAGCTAATTGAGCCTCTCATTCAAACGTTCCATTTGCCTTGGAGGCTGTGGGACCCAAGTTCGAGCTTGCAATAAAACAGTACCTCTTGCTTTTACATTATCTGGTGTGCCTCCTAATTTGGGAAATCAGAACCACGCTGAACATTTGGGGGCTCATCCAGGATTTCATGATTGGACCACACAAGGATAGAGGTACTGGCTCAGAGGGCCAAAGGGCCACAGAACTGTGTGTAATGTGTGATTGATGTGTGATGTATGGCTGATGGGGAACCAATCACAGGATTAGGGCATACGACTAAGTGACCCAGTTAACCCCGCCAACTTCAGGACTTATACGAAGGGGGCCTATTGTCAAGTCCAGTCCCAATAAGTGATAAGGTTCTGCCTGTTTCTGAGTATGGACCGGCCTAATATGCATTTCTCAGACTTCACAAGAAGTTGAGTCAGAACAGCTCGAAGCGTTTGAGAAAAACTGAAAGTAGATTGACCCTTTCAACCCTCCAGGCAGAAAAGACTCATTTCGAAGGGTTGGAGGTCCTTTGCCCAGAGTCCTGGGCACCTGGGACAGAGACTGGGTCTCTGCAGCAGAGATTAGAGTCCTCTGAGATTTAAGAGAAACTTGCAGGGGTTGGAGGTCTTTGCCTAGGACTGGAATCCCCCTTTCAGTGGGTTAGAGGCACCCCTCGTAGAGGTACCTTGTGGGGTTGGAATTACCGGTTTGGTGGGTTGGAGGCCCCCAGTAAATTGAGATAGCATCAGTGGACGCAATAGAAGAGAAGGGAGAAGTCCAGGCAGGGACCCGACCACGTCACTCTATTTCAGTGGCTTCTTTGGGTTCCAAGGTATATGAATGTATGAGAGAGTATGTCCTGAAGATTTCTGTTTAGTCTGTGTTGTTTTTGTGTGACTAGCTATAAGATTAAACAAAGGAAGGGGCAAAAAGAGTTTAAGATGCAGTTTCACAAAGGGGAATTTCTTTCATAGTGGCTGTTCTGTACTCCCTCCACCTACATTTCAAACCTCCTAGACTTTAGCACTGGAGAGGCTGTGCCTGCTCTGGCAGCTGACTTAAAATCTGAGTAGGAAGCGGGGAGGGAATTTAAAAAGTTCAAAGTTCTTTCCTTAAGAAACACAGACAGCCTTATGAACAGCTCACTGCCAATCCCCACTGGGAACCAAGAGCAGTTTTGTCTAGGTGCTACAAGAGCATTTTGCTAGAAATCACAGTCAGAAAGAGACAGCTTAGATCTATCAGAGTGTAAGGTACAGGGAAAGTTAGGGGACAAGGAAGTCAGCTCAGCCCATTAGATGACTGATCACAGTAACTTTGCTCAGCATAGCTTCTCAGCCAAAGGAGCAGTATGCTGAAACTGTTTTAATGAGTTTTATCACTGCAAATATTTCTTTTTAAGAATGGATCCTAAAACACTGATTTTTTTCCTTTTAAAGCATGCTTGTCACAAAGTTGTATGTTTCTGTTTATCATTGTCTTTGTCACAGTCTCATGGCTATGTATTCTTAAATTGGACACTTACAAAAAAAAAGGGTGGGGGGAGTTGGATGATTGAACTTCCTGCTGACAAAAATCCTCAGCAGAGGACAAAAGCAAATATCTGTTTAATGATTTTTCCTCTTTCTTCCTTTGGATGGGCCCCAAAGGAGTGAAAAAGAGAAAAATTCAGAGCAGAAAAGGGAGATTTTACTCCACAGTTAGAAGCTTTTTCACTTAAGATTTGATTTTAAGGGTTGAGGATTGCTAATGATTTTTGATATGTTACAATGTAATTTTATTTATTGTTGTAACTGTCAGTCAAATGTGAAATATTAATCAGATTTATTGAGCACAAAAACTCTTGGTTAGAAGTTCGTTAAGCCTTGGTTTCAGTGAATTTGAGAATTGTCTAAATGTGGTTAATAGCCAGTCTGACACAGAGAGGTAATGTTTATTCTATAAGGACTGTAACTGCACTGGCTACTTTGTAGATGTAAAAGTCATTCAGAAAAAGTTGTAATGTTGTTATTGAGAACTTATTCTAGAATTTAAACTTGAGATTTTTCAAATGAGATGTTCTTTTAATGTATGTGCTGTCAGAACTAACAACAAGTAATCATATGACACACAAGTTTTTTAAAGTGGTTAATCTTTGCATGGGTTTTAATAATACAGGTAATAAGAATTTGGTATTTTGCAAAAGATGGAATTTCTAAACAGTGTTGTATTTGACTAGGGTTGTATGAATTGTTTTTTAAAATGTGTACAATGTATAAGAAGGAATTTGTGATCTAGAGATTAACATTTATTTAGACTCAAATTGCTGGAAAGTAATGATGAATGAATATAAAATATGTATGCATTTGGATTATAAAGAGAATTAAGTTTTCCACCTGAGTAGGTGAAGGATATATGATATGCAAACTGTATGAAATTAACAAGGAAAATTTGATCAGCCCAGAAATCTAATAGGGGGATTACATGCAATTAAATATAGTACCTTTCCTATTTTTGCAATAATGGTAAAGGAGGAGAAGCCAGAGGAAATAAGAGTAATGGATAAAGAAATAATAGGTGTGAATTCTAGTGCAAAATAGATACAACAAATGGTAAATCAGAGTAATGTTATCATAGAGTTTAATCAGTTAGGTAGCAATGTTTTGAGGTAAAAGGAAACTAAATTGGAGGTTCTATTCTGTTTTAAACAAAGGTTTGAAAGGAATAAGAGTAAATGCTTTGAAATTCGGTTGTTTACATACTGAAAGATTACTAAAGGACTTAAAGTTATTTGGAAGTTGTGGAGTTCAAACTAAAGTAAGTCTGTAGAGAATAATTTATTATGAAAGCTTTGATATGGAAAATTTTAAATTGTTGTGATCTCACTTGTTAAAAAGAGATAAGAGGCAAGGCTGTTAAGTCATAAAAACCTAAACCAAGCCAAGCAGCCTTAGGATAAATTGCTCATAAGATAATAACCCCTTCCTTGCACACAGGAAGGAGAAAGAAGTACTTATAATTGTTTCACATTGATACTTAGGGACTGATATAGCAACATAGTACATAAGTATGATCTTAAAGAGTTTAAAGAAGAGTATATTTTAATTATATACTTCAGAGGTTTTAAGGAGATGTTCAAGCAAGTAAAAGTTGATAGAAAAGTCATGGATATCTTGTAAAATAGGTTTCTTAAGCAGTACAGTCTCAAGAAGACTGCTTCCCATCCTTGTCTATCTTTCCATCATAAGAGGTTTAAAAAATAGGTTTAAGTGTTTAAATTGATCAAAAATGTTTTTTTTGTTTAAAATTATCATAAATGGTTTTCATCTCTGTGTATTAAAATTGACTAACTTTATTATTACATTTGACTTCCTGGTCTTGAAAATAGATAAGCAGCCAGCTCGTCAAAAGGCTTGTTTTAAGATTTACATTGCTTAAAAGGTTTCAAACCTTGTAATTAGAAATAGACCCTGTAATACTACGTGCTTTATGATATTCCTTTTAAGTATGACTTCTATGTAAATTGTTGCTAAAACATGTGCTTTAAGTATTGTTTGAATGTAAAGAAAAGCTCATTGTAAACCTGACTATACCATAGGTTTTGTTCAATCCTCAGTGGTTACCTCAGTTTACCAATTTGTACTCTGAACTGAAACTTATACTTGATATGCCCTATGCTAAAGGTATAGTGTCTCAATTCTTGGGAGTTATTGATTAGTATTTGAAGGGATACCAAATGGTATGTTTATTTTTATGATGGTAACAGAGTCAGAGAAAGTGAAGAGGTATGTTTTGTTGAAATACAGAAGAAAGAGAGACTTGATCTAATGTCTTGAGTATGCAGATTTGTGATGGGTGAATGGAAGTTGTGTTCTGCTTTTTAAGCAGAGGGTTTTGAGGGGAAAAGAGAGAGGGAGAAGGAGAAGAAGAGGTGAAACAGAACAGATAGGAAGGTGAAAGAGAATAGATAAATGTTCTACTCTTATAATTGGATCCTTGACCTAAGAATAATTTCTGAAATTGATGTATGTGGTGTTGGGAAAATCACAAATGATTCTGGAATGTCTCTGGAAAGTTACTCTGAAAAGATTCCTGTATGGCCTTTTCTTAGTCCTTCAGATGGCCTAGGTCTAGGAGATGATGCAGCCCTGATTTATATTTACTACAGAGCTTCTCAATCCAGCACTCCTGTTCCTTAATTCAGGTTTTGTGTCTAAAGCGTGATATGTTAATTACTGCTAAAATATTTAAGAATAACTGAGTTATCAACCTGGTAGGGATGTGAAAGGCTTGTCAGAGGGTATGGAAATTGTTTTCAGACTGCTGCTTAGCAGAATGTCTCAGAGATGTAATGGGTAAGACTTGTCTTTTAAAGAAGGAGAAGCCTTCTGGGATCCAATGGTGATGTAGTATGCAAAAGACAGAGAATGTTCTGTGATGGTTAGAGAGGCAAGTCTAGGGCTCAACCTGGACTGGACCTCTTCTGACCATCTAGGCTATTAATCCTTGAGTGATACAATGATGGCATGAGCCAGTGACAGCTTTGGCATGTACATGGAGCCCCTCACTAAGTGTCCCTTGGGACATGAGGAAATGCTTTCCCTCTCTGCCTTCTTTTTTGGAGCAAGTTCCCATAATCAGTACTTAATGCAAATTGTAAAATTAGTGTTTCCATCTCCCCAAACAACCTATTAGGTTAATAAATGAAAATTATCAAATAGTTAGGGAACACATTTTGATAAGTAGGTGAAGTTTAGTAATAAATGACTTGTAGCTTGCAGCCTTAATTTACCACAACTGAAGTTTGGATCTTGAGCTTGGAAATAACCCAATGCTTTCTGGATTTCCTCCAGAATGTGGGATAAAGAAATTTATCTGTAAATATTGTTATTCAAGTATTTATAGATGCCATATTAATGTGAGTAATTAATGCCATATTAAAGGATATTCTTAAACAGAAACATCATATACTATCTCTGCAAACAACTTAAGAATCAAATTTCCTAAAAGGATCAATTCCTATCAGAGGATGATTTCTGGAGATAAAATATGTTGACTAAGATGCCCAAATGTTAATGTTTAATATCAATTTCCATTGTACTAATTTTCTCTTTCTTTATATCTGGTGTTCTAGTTTTTGCCCCAGACCTGGGTCCTATCCTTCTGACTTGGGGATGGATGCTCCCCCTTGTGACCTGTCTGCCAGCCTAGGGAAACAGTCTCTGGTCTCCCAGCCTTCAGGACCCTGGAATTTCCTGCAGAGATGCTTCTGAAGACCCTGTGCCCACAGCTCCTCCTCCTCCTCCTCTAAGGGATTCTACACCCCTTATCAGCTTGAAAGAAGCTACAGAAGATTGAAACCATCAGCACTCTTCCCTTAGATATTTGAAGGAGGGGGGAGATGGCATGGGACATTGTGGGACATTGTACCCCCATAGTGAAAAGTTTTTCAGGCAAACTATAGGCAGGAAAATATATTTGCTCCCACTATGTACCCTTACCTGCCTAAATAGACTAGTGACCTTTGTCAAAGATTGTATTAGCACTGTACAGCTTATGGTCCTAAAACAGCAATATCATTCCCCTTTCTGTCCCCCAGGAACCCCACATGATGATACTAACACTTCTGTTTGAGGATGATTCCTCAAAGGTTTATTAAAAGAAGTGGGGAATGTTAGGCCTGGGAAGCCTACTGAGTATAACAGCTGATAAAAACAGCAGCACCTACTGAATGGTAGGAAAACCCCCAACCGGTAACATCTGTTAAATGGCAGGAAGACCCTCAACCAGCAAAATCTGCTAAATGACAGTGTTAATTCTGAAAAAATACAGATCTATTAAATAGTCATAAAGCCACTCTTTAATCAAGGGAAAGATTAGGCCTCTAAACAGAGCTGCGCCTTATGCAGAGTGAACTCTGCTTGCTCTGCTCCCTGACCTACCAAAGGAGTCCTACCAAATTCCTTTTATGACACAAATATGGTACTGATCCCAAAGCCAGGTAGACCAAAATCAGAGAAAGAAAACTATAGACCAATCTCCCTAATGAACATAGATGCAAAAATCTTAAATAGAATATTAGCAAAGAGACTCCAGCAAGTAATTAAGAAGATCATCCACCATGATCAGGTGGGATTTACACCAGGAATGCTAGGATGGTTCAACATTAGGAAAACCATCCACATAATTGACCATATCAACAGTCTAACAAACAAAAATCACATGATTATCTCAATAGATGCTGAAAAAGCCTTTGACAAAATACAACATCCATTCCTATTGAAAATACTGAAAAGTATAGGAATAGAAGGACCCTTCCTAAAAATAATAAACAGTATATACCTAAAACCATCAACAAGCATTATATGCAATGGGGATAAATTAGAAGCCTTCCCAATAAGATCAGGAGTAAAACAAGGATGCCCATTATCACCTCTATTATTCAACACAGTACTAGAAACACTAGCAGTAGCAATGAGAGAAGAAAAAGAAATTGAAAGTATCAAAATAGGCAATGAGGAGACTAAGCTATTACTCTTTGCAGATGATATGATGATCTACTTAAAAAATCCTAGAGAATCAACTAAGAAGCTGGTAGAAATAATCAACAACTTTAGCAAAGTTGCAGGATACAAAATAAATGCACATAAATCATCAGCATTTTTATATATTTCTCTAACACATCACAGCAGGAAGAGGTAGAAAGAGAAACACCATTTAAAATTACCCTAGACAATATAAAATACTTGGGAATCTATCTACCAAAACAAACACAGGAATTATACAAAAGCAACTACAAAACACTTTCCAAACAAATAAAACTGGATCTCAACAATTGGAAAACCATTAATTGTTCATGGGTAGGATGAGCTAACATAATAAAAATGAACATTCTAACCAAATTAATTTACCTATTTAGCACCATACCTATCAAATTACCAAAAAACTTCTTTACTGAATTAGGAAAAACTATAACAAATTTCATTTGGAATAACAAAAGATCAAGAATATCAAGGGAAATAATGAAAAAAAATGTGAAGGAAGGGGGCCTAGCAGTACCAGATATTAAACTATACTATAAAGCAGTAGTCATCAAAACAATATGGTACTGGCTAAGAGATAGAAAGGAGGATCAGTAGAATAGACTTGGGGTTAATGACGTCAGCAGGACAGTGTATGATAAACCCAAAGAGCCCAACTTTTGGGACATGAATCCACTATTTGACAAAAACTGCTGGGAAATTTGGAAAACAATATGGGAGAGATTAGGTCTAGATCAACATCTCACACCCTACACCAAGATAAATTCAGAATGGGTGAATGACTTGAATATAAAGAGGGAAACTATAAATAATTTAAGTGAACACAAAATAGTATACCTGTCAGATCTCTGGGAAAGGAAAGATTTTAATACCAAGCAAGAGTTAGAGAAAATTACAAAATGTAAATTAAATGGTTTTGATTATATTAAGCTAAAAAGCTTTTGTACAAACAAAAACAATGTAGTCAAAATCAGAAGGGAAACAACAAATTGGGAAAAAATCTTTATAACGAAAAACTCTGACAGGGGTCTAATTACTCAAATATACAAGGAGTTAAATCAATTGTATAAAAAATCAAGCCATTCCCCAATTGAAAAATGGGCAAGAGACATGGATAGGCAATTTTCAGGTAAAGAAATCAAAAGTATCAATAAGCACATGAGAAAGTGTTCCAAATCTCTAATAATTAGAGAAATGCAAATCAAAACAACTCTGAGGTATCACCTCACACCTAGCAGATTGGCTAAAATGAAAGAAGGGGAGAGTAATGAATGCTGGAGGGGATGTGGCAAAATTGGGACATTAATGCATTGCTGGTGGAGCTTTGAACTGATCCAGCCATTCTGGCTGGCAATATGGAACTATGCTCAAAGGGCTATAAAAGAATGCTTGCCCTTTGATCCAGCCATACCATTGTTGGGTTTGTACCCCAAAGAGATCATAGATAAACAGACTTGTACAAAAATATTTATAGCTGTTCTTTTTGTGGTGGCAAAGAACTGGAAAAGGAGGGTATGTCCTTCAATTGGGGAATGGCTGAAGAAATTGTGGTATATGTTGGTGATGGAATACTAATGTGGTAAAAGGAATACTAAACTGGAGGAATTATATGTGAATTGGAAAGACCTCCAGGAACAGATGCAGAGTGAAAGAAGCAGAGCCAAAAGAACACTATACACAGAAACTGATATACTGTGTTAAAATAGAGTGTAATGGACTTCTATATCAGCAGCAATGCAATGACACAAGACAGCTCTGAGGGATTTATGGAAAAGAACGCTACCCACATTCAGAGGAAGGACTACAGGAGAGGAAACATAGAAGATCAACAATTGCTTGAACACATGGGTTGAGGCGGACATGATTGGGGATGTGGACTCGAAACTACCACACCAATGCAAGTAACAACAATTTGGAAATAGGCCCTGAACAAGGACACATGTTACAACCAGTGGAAATGTGCGTTGGCCATGGGTGGGGGGAGAGCGGAGGGTGAAGGGGAAAGTAGGGGTGTGAAGCAGGTAACCATGTTAAAAATGAATATTAATAAATGTTTAAAAAGAGGATAAACTTCAAAAAAAAACCAAGCTTGTGAAATATCAAAGGACAAAGCTGCCACAATATACACAGATTCGAACTATGCCTTTGGTATATGCCATTTAATTGGTTAACTATGGCTTCAGTGTGGATTCTTAACGTTATCTGGAAGAACTATTGCTAATGCAAAAATAATCCATGAACTGTTACAAGCTTTGCAGCTTCCTATACAACTGGCAGTAGTCCACTATAAGGCCAACATGCACAACAATAATTTTGTAGCAAAGGGAAATCATAGAGCAGATGTCACAGCTAAATTTGCTACAAAACAAGGTCCTGAACTCATACTAAATCTCTCTGTACTTAGCGAGAAAGATCTAGAAAAAGCTTACAAAGAGAAAGAGCTATAGGAGTGGAAATAAAATTTCAAAGCCCAACAACACAATGGTATCTGGACAGCCTCAGTGGGAAAGTCTTTTCTCTCAAGATCACTCTACACTCATATGTGCCAAGGCATACATACAAAAGATCCCTTTGGGTCACAAGCAATAGTGGATATAGTAAAGAGAACATAGATTGTACCTGGAATTACCAGCATTGCTTCAAAGGTCTGTTCATCTTGTTCTGTTTGTTGTAGAAAATAGATAAATAAATAAAGGTAATGGATAATGGAGATACCAGGGATATTATAATAAAACTAAGTAATTGTGGGTACACACACTGGGGTTAAGAGAGACTGGACTAGGATGGAAAGACCAGAGTTCACTGAATTCACACAGGAATGGCAGTTGATCTTAACTGTCACTCAGCTTTCCCTAGGCCAGAGTCTAGAAACAAGCAGGCAAGGTAAGAGAGATTAACTGGTTTTAATTATGTACAACTGAAAAGGTGGGATAGGGATGTCTACTCTAAAACCTTAAATCCTAATGACAAAACCCACAGGGCAAAGGGAAGACTTATTCTACTCTTATCTAAGTGATCTAACAGGCAGGGCCCAAGGAGCATTGGAGTCTCTAGAAGGCTGAATCAATCCTGGTGCCAGCCAGTCTTGAATCAGCTCAGCTATGGATCAGAGAGATGTCTTTGAGGGTTCTTACAGATTTCCAAAAGGTTCACAGGATGCCAAATCCTAGGTGGTCCAAGATATCCAAGAAGAAAGAGTGTGCTTGAGCAACTGTCCAACAGGTCCCAAACTTCTCCTCTTCTTGGTGCAGCTCTGTTGTTGCTGGAAATCCACCTCCACTCAGGATCCCAAGGAAATCAGGAAGCAGGGTCTGAGATCTCCCTGGGCTAGCAACAGTTTTTCCACCACTAATGGAGTCCTCTCTCAGGGCACACACACTTCCTCCTCCTTCATTCTATCCTAGAATGCTCCAGCTCCAGCCTACTAGATGAACCTTAATTCTTAATCAAAAACTAATCTAATCTTCCTCACAACATTGCCAGCAGCATAATCAGCATATATTTAAACAAAAACTTTTGGGGGACAACCTCTAGCATTTACACACTTTGAACACCTGCAGATAGATTACATACATATGCCTTAAACAGGAAATTACAAATATTGTTTGGTAATTGTAGATCAGTTAACACAATGGCCAGAAGGTTTTCCATCTAACAAAAACATAGGAATCTTTGGAGCAAAGGTTTTGTTAAAAGAGATCATACCTAGGTTTGATATACCAGGGATTCTGATAGAGGGACACATTTTATAGATTCAGTTTTAAACCAAATCTATGAAAATCTGGGAATGACACCTGAATACCATGTTCTTCAGCACCTACAGAGTTCAGGCCAAGTTGAGAGAATGAAGAGGGAAATAAAGTACATAGGTAAACTATGTACAGAAACTCATCTAAAATGGCCAGATGTACTATCACTAGCTCTATTCTATTTCAGGAAAAGACCTAGAGGTGACTTACACATTTCACCATATGAGATTCTGTTTGATCATTCTCCTATGTAGGCAAAAACATTCACTCCAGTTTTTACATATATATTAGGGGGAGATGTGAAAATAGCTGAATATGTCAGGAAATTGCAAAAGAGGCTCAGAGAATTGCAAGAAACGGGGGCATTAGTATAAACAAGATTAATAGATTACACACTACACACCAAAAAATCAGGTGAATATATATATATATATATATATATATATATATATATATATATATATAAAGAACTTTAGCAGAACAAGTGCTATCCAACTAGCTTGGGAAGGACCATTACAAGTTCTACAGCTATAAAAGTTGAGGAGAAAACATCTTGGATTCACTGTTCACCTGTCAAGAAGGTGGCAACAGGTGAAGAAGTGTCATCAGTGGAATTGGCTTCAGGTGAGGAGGTTAATCAAGAATGAGGAGAAAAAGATCAAGGTGACAACTATGCAACGGCTACACAAGGACAATTGCAATAAAGACAAGGATAACCACAATGGAAAGAGGATAATAGAATAACTATGGACACTATTGTAATAATACTACACTGACTTTATTTTTTTTTAAACCCTTAACTTCTGTGTATTGGCTCCTAGGTGCAAGAGTGGTAAGGGTGGGCAATGGGGGTCAAGTGACTTGCCCAGGGTCACACAGCTGGGAAGTGTCTGAGGCCAGATTTGAACCTAGGACCTCCTGTCTCTGGGCCTGACTCTCAATCCACTGAGCTACCCAGCTGCCTGTACACTGACTTTAATAACACACTAAAAACACATAGCTACAATCAACAAAGAATACTGAGCACTGATAACAAAGGTTTGTGTAAGAAGAAAGAATACTGAAGGTATTGCTTTGCATTTAAATGACAGATGGACTTGTGTAACAGACAAGTTTGTATAAAGAAGAGATTTGTTAAGTATTTAAAATAGGGAAATTTTCTAGTTTAAATTGATTAATAACATATAGAACTCACTTATAACATAATTTGCAACACTACATAACTCAGTAATTAGAATTCATGGTAATATAAATAAATAGGAGTTAATCAAATTATAGTGGAAGTATTACAATAAAGAAAGATTACATTATAGGGTAGATTCTCATCTCAAGGGAAGATTTTAAAGATTCTTATGAGGTAACATCAAAGGAGAATCTATATACTTATTAAAGGAAACATTCAAGATTTTCTAAACCACTTCAAGGGGGATTTTATATTTCTAATAGATGATTTTGAAGGGATATGTAAATAGTATGTATATAGTATGCAAATAGTATGTATATTTGTATATATGCATGTTTGTGCATAGTTAGTTTCTTACAAGGTTTTTGGTTTACTTAGTATTGCAAGTTAATTCTGAGTTTTATCTGTAGATAGCTCTTATTTTCCTGTATTAGCATAGTTAAAGGTTTAGTTTGATTTTTTTCCATAATATTTGTAAGATGCAGTTTGAATTAGTTTACATAGGCTATTGTTTTAGATAGGCTTTTGCTTTCTGTAACAGCATAGGCTATAATTTGTTCTTGTGTTACTGTGTTATTGCAAATGTTTGCATTTTGAATTTCTGTAATTGTAATATTTGGACTTGCAAATTTTGCAAGGATTTTCCTTAGTTTATTTTTTCTGTTTCTTGAAATTTTCTTTCTATCTTTAGCAGAGGTTAGTTTAGAATAGGTTTAAAACAGTGATAGAAAAAGACAAGATTAAGATAAGGACTGTGTTTGGGGAATAGAATAATGGTTTAGGAATAGATTAAGAACAACATAGTTTACTAAGATCCATTGGGAAAGCCAAGACTTTGGAAAGGATCTCAAGGGGGAATATTGGGATTAAAATAAACATTTGGGGTAAATTAGGAGCTTAGCAGATAAGGACTGTCAGATTACCTTATAAGGCCCAGTTAGAATCTTGAACAGCGTTCTTGGTAAGGAATTCTGAGGAGCTGGAAGTCTATTGGAGTTCAACTGACAACCTCACTCCTGGCGGTCTGTCTGCCCTGGGAGGAAGTCTGTGAATCAGCTCTCTGGGAAAAACTGGAAAACTTTGTGGTAGTTGGAGAGGAGAAAAAGTTGGAGCTATTTGAGAATAGCTGGAGAAAGAAGGCCAACAGACAACAAGAAAGAAAAACTATTTTGTTCCGCCTGTGTGACTGCAGAGTGAGGTAGACCTGACAGTTGGAAGAGGAGCTGAGAAGGAAGAATACAAGGAGGCATTGATTTTTAAATATATATTTAAGGAGATTATTGATTAGAATAGCATATTTAGCATAGACCCAGGGAATTAGTGTAGATTAAGGAGTTATAAGGAGACTCAGGGAAACCTGAGCAAGAAGATTCTTGCGAATCAGAATGTAGTGGGATAAGTTTAGACCTTTTTAGATTTAGGGAACTAATTCTCCATCCTCTCTTACCTTTCCTTTCCTACCTAAAACCTTTAAGAACCATTTAACTAGGTTTTGTTAAGCTGTCTCCAAGGACCATTACTCAGTCATTTTTTGACTAGGCCCCAACTGTCACTCAGTGCCTCAACTCAAACCAAGCTGGAAGTCAACTGTTTCAAATAGCAACAACAACCAGAGCAAACACAAAGATACAGCATCTCCCAATTCCCCTAACAGTTTATACCTTACAATATGATATTCAGGAAGGCAAAAGATTTGGGGTTACAACCCAGAGTCACCTATCCAGCAAAACTGAGTATATTCTTTCAGGGGAAAAAAATGGGCATTCAATAAGATAGACGATTTCCAAGCATTCCTGAGGAACAAGCCATGCCTAAATAAAAAATGTGAAGTCCAAACATGAGACAGAAGAGAAGCTCAAAAAGGTAAGAAAGAGAAAGAGAAAATTTAAGGGACTCATTAAGATAAAAATGTTTATATGTCTACATGGAAAGAGGATTTCTATAATTCTCAAAAAGAGAGAAAAAAATAAAACTCTTCAGGGCATAATTTAAAAGCAAATGGTATTTCTTTCAGAAAAAAATTATTCACACTTTGTTTTTCTACTTCCTAATATACATTGCCCAAGGCACTTATATTAGATCTCTCTTCTTTCAGTAAGTCATTCTTTATCAGAGAAATGCCTAATCTTTCTACTTCAGAGTAGGTGAATAATGAATTATAAAAAATATTGTGGTAAAACTATATGCTACGTTATCACAAAATGAGATAGTACAGATTTTCCATCTAAAACTGAAACTAATAGTCTAAGTACATTTTAAGGACTCCATTTTTTTATATTTCATTTTATCAATTATATGTTATAACAAGTATCCACATAAGTTTTTTGAAGTAATACAATCCAAATTGCTTCCCTCTCATCCTTCCCTCCCTTTTCTCAGACATGGTAAGCAATTTGATCTGGATTATATTTGCATTACCATGCAAAACATGTTACCATATGGTTCATTGTTGTAAGAGAATATTCATATAAAATCAAAACCCCCAAATAAAAACAAAAATAAACTAAATTGAAAAATTATATGCTTTGATCTGCATTCCAACTCAAACAGTTCTTTCTCTGGAGATGATAGTATTCTTTGTCGTAAGTCCTTTTTTTTTTTTTTTTTTAAACCCTTAACTTCTGTGTATTGGCTCCTTGGTGGAAGAGTGGTAAGGGTGGGCAATGGGGGTCAAGTGACTTGCCCAGGGTCACACAGATGGGAAGTGTCTGAGGCCAGATTTGAACCTAGAACCTCCCATCTCTAGGCCTGACTCTCAATCCTCTGAACTACCCAGCTGCCCCGTCATAAGTCCTTTAGAACTGTCTTGGATCACTGTATTGTTGAAAGTAGCTAAATCTTTCATAGTTTATCATCCCACAATTTAGTTACTCTATACAATATTTCCTTGGTTCTGCTTATCTTGCTCTGCATCAGTTCAAGTAGATTTTTCCAGCTTTTTCTGAAATCATCTTATCATTTCTTATAGCATAATAGTATTCCATCATCATCGTATAGCACAGTGATGGTGAACCTTTTAGAAATAAGAGTGCTGGGCCCTGCCCCCACCCCATACCTAGAATGAGTGCTGTGCCAGCCCCTCCCCCCACCAATTGGCATATCTTGTCCTCCCAAGAACCCTAGTGTTGCACTGTACCACTCCCTTTCACCCCCTCTCCCCCACCCCCATTCCCATTGGGCTGCTGGGTAGAGGAGCAGTTGATGAGAAGAGCATAGGCAGAGAGGGAGGAGAGTGGCCTCAACACTCTGATCCCCTCTAGCTCTGCTCCCATCCAGCTATGTGCCATGCTGAGAGCTATGCTCCCCTCAAAACTAACTCCTCTCCAACCTCACCACGGGAATCACTTTCACCACACACTCAACAGGCTGCTGTCTGCTCCATATTCTCACCTCCCTCTCCCCTGACCAGTGCCTTAACCCAGATAGAGGAGAGAGGAATTGCTTTTATTGTGCTGCTGGGTAGAGGGGTGGGGGAAGTGAGGAATGTCCTCATCCTCAAGAACATGGAGAGGGGGAGGGGAACAGCTTCACTCTAAGACCCTTTGGCTTTCTGGTTAAAAAATGACTGCAGGTGTGCCCATAGAGAGGGCTCTGTATGCCCTTTTTTTTTTTTTTTTACATGTGTGTCATAGATTCACCATCACAGATAGAGCTCAATTTGTTCAGCCATTCCCCAATTAATGGACATCCTCATAATTTCCAATTCTTTGTATAAAAAACCTTTTTAATTTAATATAATCAAAATTACCCATTTAACTTATTGTAATAAATCTTCCTTTATCCATAGATCCAACAGATAAACTATTATATATTTCTCTTATTTACTTATGATGTCATCCTTTATGTCTAAATCATATGCTAATTTTGACATCTTAGCATAGAGCAGGAGGTATTGGTCTATATCTTGTTTCTGCCATATTGTTTTCTAGTTTTCCCAGTAGTTTTTATAAAGAAGTGAGTTCTTACCCCCCAAACTGGAGGTCTTTGGGTTTGTCAAACACTAGATTGCTAAAGTAATTTACCCCTAATTTATTCCATTGATCTACCATTCTATTTCTTAGGAAATACTAGACTTTTTGATGATTACTGCTTTATATAGGATACTTGAAATCTGATACTATTTGGCCACCTTCCTTCACATTCTTTTTTTCTTAATTTCCTTGATATTCTTAATTTTTTATTATTCCAGATGAATTTTATTATTTTTTCTAGTTCTATAAAATAATTTTTGGTAGTATTGTAAGGGGTAAAAATTAAAGGGTTGAACTAAATATATGAGAAATGTGGTTGCAAGAAATTATTACTAAAGTTAGAATGGCTTTATTTACAAAAGGAGAAAGAGTAGAAGTAAGGAAATCAGAGAGAGAGAGAGTAGATAATTACTCTGGTCCTGTTGAACCAAGCAGGGTTATAGATGCCCGAGCAAAGGGGGCCCAGAGGTAGATTAAACAAGAGTTTTAGCCACAAGGCCTCCTCCAGGATGAGGGGCCTCTTCATAGTACCTCCAGAAAAGCCAGGAAAGAAGTGAGTCTTTTTCACATGGTAGTTCTAAGGCAAAATCCAAGATCACTCCTAAGTCCCAAGCTGGAGCTCCTTCAAGGTCAAGTTGAAGGTGAAAGATCTGGTCACAGGAAGTTCTTGCCACTTTTAAAGACCATTCCTTTCATCTCTTCCTGTGCCTTCCTTCCACTTTACATGGATCAATTACAACTAAAGTTTTGCTTAGGACTGCCCAGGGGTCAGTCAATTGATTCTGATTCATCACCCACTATTGCACATGTGGGTCACAGACCTTCCCATACTTAAAGATAAGTGGGAGGGCAGCTGGGTAGCTCAGTGGATTGAGAGTCAGGCCTAGAGATGGGAGGTCCTAGGTTCAAGTCTGGCCTCAGACACTTCCCAGCTGTGTGACCTGGGCAAGTCACTTGACCCCCATTGCCCACCCTTACCACTCTTCCATCAAGGAGCCAATACACAGAAGTTAAGGGTTTAAAAAAAAAGATAAGTGGGGTGTATATGCTTCTGGTAATTAAATCTAAAAATAAGTAGGAGAGAGTTAATCCCATCTTCACAGTATGATTATTATGGCATTGAATAAGTAAATTAATTTAGATAGAATTGTCATTTTTGTTATATTATCTCAGACTACCTATGAGCAATTAATATTTTTCCAGTTGTTTACAACTGATTTTATTTGTTTACATGTGATTTTATTTATGTGAAAATAATTTTTTTGTTCACCTGTAATTTGTTCACATAATTCCCATGTTTGCCTTGGCAAATAGATTCCAAGTAAATTTTGGTCATTTTTATGGGAATTAGTCTAACATACATTGCGTTACATTTTATAATTTAAGACATTATATATAATTTAATTTGTTTCTTAATGTCTTTAACTCAGAATTATGAATATTAGTTATTAAACTGATCTATAAAACTGTGATATTTTCGGGGGTTATTGAAGCTGTTTTTTCCTGCCCTAAATGTTTCATATTATTAATAATTTTTTAGTTCTATCAATTTTTTATAGTTTTTCAGTTTCTTCTCGCATAGGCCAGATCTAAACAGATCTAGAAACTCAGGTTAAGACTGGAATAAAATGAAACACTGTCAGGAAGAAAGACCCCTACCCTCTTATACTTGATTGGATTTTAGTGATAGTGATAAGTTTAAACCTAATCAATACTGTGATTCTAAAATATAGTGATAAGTTTAAACATAATCAATATTGTGATTCTAAAGTGATTAGTATAATTCCATTATAATCTTAATTACAATTAGTAGAATTTATAATTTTATAGGGATCTCTAACTAAAGCATAAAACTGCTTCTAAGGGAGTTTCCAACCCCTCCCTAAATCATATTTCCCTTCTATTATAAGATGCTGACCATATGAGTTCCAGGTCCAGGAATGCTGCATCATGTCCTGATATGGTGCAAGAATGCTCACCCTTTACTATTTAAAAATAACCATCTGCTTGTGTAAATGGAATTAGCTCATCCTCATGTCTTAGTTAGACTCTAGCCATCAGAGATTATGTCATCCCCACCTCCCTTAGTGGGGAGGGGAGATGAGTTACCCACATGTGACAATAAGTAACAAATCAAGAACAAGGGACTGCCCTTTGGGAAGTCCAAAACAGTGTTGAGGCTGCCATTTGTCTACTTGAAAATTAGAGGTGGATGCAGGAAGTGATGAAAGATGCTATCTTTCAAATATGATGATAACTTCCTGTGGAGGCAGTTGGTGCTTTGAATTTGGTGCTGAAGGATCTCTGCTGAGACCTCAGATGACTTCCCTCTTAATTGTCACGTGGGTAAGTTAGGCTGACTTCCTTTTGCCTCCCTTGGCGTTTCTAGAGTCTCTACCCTCAAGGAGGCTTCTTTGCCTCTCTAATTGTCAAAGGCTTTGTGGTTAGTAGCCTTGTTTAATTAACCTCTAAATCCTCATCCAGGCCAGACCTCTGATCCGGGCCAGAGTTTCTCTCTCTCTATTTCCCTACCTTCAACCTTCCTAATTGTAAATAAACTTCCATAAAAGGCATCCTGACTTGGATCTATTTTAAATATGGAATCAAGTTAATCCTATTGATTCCTGGCGACCATACCTTAAATATATTTTAAATTCCCCTCTTACATGCCCAACAGATCAGATGAGCCTTGAGATAATGGTCATCAGTATTTCTTAATAAGAGTGTTATCTTGAGATTTGACCTTAAGATTAATATGGGTTTTCCTTTATGAAATAACCAGTCCGCTGTGTAGTTGGGTAACGGTTTCTAAAAAAGATCTACATAATGCTGTATAAGTCATCAACCTTGTTTGGAAATATTCACTCTGTATACAAACCAGGGCTCTGCTGCCTGGCTTTGTCTCTCACTGGGATCCAACTATATAAATATGTGTGAGATTCTGGGTTTATCTGGGAGACTTAGCCCTCTCCCAAAAAACTCTAAATTCTACCTTGACTTGGAGAAAATTTGGCTTTTTGACTTTGTTTATCTAAATAGTCTATATCAGAGTGGTGGGATAAAAATTTCCACGACAACACCCATTATATATCTAACAGTTAACAAAAAGAAGCTTATTTAGCCTTAAAAGCACATAAATAGTCTTCTGGATACAATGTTGATTCTTCTGGGTGCAGCTTTCCTATGGCAGTGATGATCATGCTGGTCTGCTACTAAGAAGTCTCAGGAAACTTATTTTGTCCTGACCCTTTTGTACTTGGTAAACCAGAAAATATAATCTTTAGTAACTTGAACTACTTAAATTTTGAGGAGAATGTTTCAATTATGTCTTTTCTATTTAAGATATCATTAGTGTCTTTGAATCAATAATTCCTATTGCAGCACTATATATTAGGCACCAATATCCCAAATTTATCCATATGAAAAAGGGCTGCCATTTTGGATTAATTATTTTAAAATATGGAACAGCAGGAATGTGCAGGTCATTCTTGTGTAGTGGCCATACTATTTTCTCTATCTTTCCAATTTTAGTTATGTGAAGCAAATCATTTTTTCAATGAAGTTGAAGCAAGCACTGTTTCAATGACTTGTAAGGAAAATAACTAGCTTAGCCTACATGGCAAAACGCCTGGTAAATTTTTCTATTACCGTTGCCATCCCTTACTGTCATGTCACTTTTTGCTACAATCAGGATTCTATGTTCTATAAATTCCAATTCATTTCTACCACTTACCTTATCTTTTCTTTTTCTTCTAAATGACTAGTTTTTGTTTTTTTTTTTGTTTTTGTTTTTGTTTTAAATTTTTTAAACCCTTAACTTCTGTGCATTGACTTATAGGTGGAAGATTGGTAAGGGTAGGCAATGGGGGTCAAGTGACTTGCCCAGGGTCACACAGCTGGGAAGTGTCTGAGGCCGGATTTGAACCTAGGACCTCCTGTCTCTAGGCCTGGCTCTCAATCCACTGAGCTACCCAGCTGCCCCTAAATGACTAGTTTTTAATATGGCATAAAATAGGAAAACAGATAACAAATCCTGTTAGAATATGATCTAAATTAGTCTATAAATAAGGACCTCTCCTGGCTTTTGTGACATATTTTGGCTGCTTAAAACAGAAATTAGATAATTTGTAATTTTGAAAGATGATTTATCAAGGGTCATAAATCACAGATTTTGAGGCCATAGAGTCTACTAATCCAACCTCATATAGATGAGGAAACCAAAGCCCAAAGAAGACCTGAAAAGATGTAATTTAGTAACTTTTAGATTTATGGTTTTAACAGTGGATTATAAATTGTATGTATTAATGCTACTTCAAACTCAAACTCTGATATATCACTATAATAAATAACATATTCTACAGGACATAATGTGGTTCTTTTAACATTACATTCTATTGGGCAAATTACTTTTAGGCCTCTAGGCTTCAGTTTGTCTATAAAATTAGAGGATTAGACTACACCAGTAATGGCAATCTTTTTAAAGAGGGGACCAAAGGAAAGGAAATGCTCGTCTGTCAGTCTGTTTCTAAGGCAACCCTTTAGAAGTTTTGGAATATTGTATCCTACTCATTGTATTCGTCAGATTAGGAATAATGTCCCTGGGTGGGATAGAACATTTCAAACTCCCCCCCACCCCAATCTGGCCTGCAGGCCCTAGTTTGCCCATCATTGGACTACACAATTAAAGTTCTACAGAACTAAAATTGGACAAAGTCATGTATTTAATCAGGAAGCCAAAAGATTATCTATCTAGGTGAGAAAAAAAGAGAAAATAAAATAATTTGAGGAACTATTAGAAGCAATTTAAATTCTCCCTGTTTATCGTTCCTAAACAATGAAAAAAATATAGAACAAGGTGAGGTGACAATTATATATCTACTCATAGTTTTCCTGGACATGAATGATTTCATCTTAGAACTTGTTTATCATTCTTTTCAAATCAAGGAGGCCCGTCCTCCCCTTCATTTCTGTCCTTTAATAATATACACAGTTCTTATTTTAGGCTAGATAATGATAAAGTTCAACAGCAATACTGAAATGCAAGATTAGTGCATTTACAAGGCTAATAAAACTCATTTTTCCTGATGTTATATAATAGTAACAATATCTAGCATCTACATAGCACTTTAAGATTTGCAAAATTTGTCTCAATTGGCCCTTACAGCAAATCTGTGAGGTGTAAGAGTGATATATTTGAGAGGTCCCTTGGATGTTAATGGGATGACAAACTTGAATGATTGAGTCCTCTGGACTGCTCTCTCCTATCACCTTTACTGATAGGATGAGAAGTATTTTCTGTGTGAAGGTATATTAACAGAGAATGGGCAAGTGATGGTAGCCTGGTAAGGGTTTCTTCTTGGGGATAATGATGATAGGTTTCCATGCTTGGCAGCCTAAAGAACCCCCTTTTAGTCAGACCATCTTGCCAGGTCAAAGCTGCATAGCAGGGAGGCTTGGCTGTTGGAGCCAAGGTCTGAGCTGGTAGCTCTTCCCTCTCCCTCTTGTTCCCTCTGTTTCTCTTTACCAAGTATATCGTTCTCTCACTGCTTTCTCAAGTTATTTATTGTTATTAATAATATATAAGAGATGGGAGAGAGGGTAGTGGTAGTAGGGGGTCCCTAATCTAGCCCACTGATAAGGTCCTTCTTCCAGGTCAAGCCAAATGGCAAGAACTGGAATTCTCCTTCCCTCCCTTAACTCTATATCCAAGCTATTAACTAATTGATAATGAAATCAGAGGTCTCTGTTGTAAGGCAGCGTAGACTGAGAGTCTTCTTAGTTGTGCCTCAGCCTCCGGAGGTTCGTTGACCCTCTGGTATATTCAGGAATTCTTTCTCGATGATGTTTGAAGAATTCAGGAACAACACAGGTCTCCGGGGTATCCGACTGTCCACCTTTGGATGGCCTTCACTTGATCTTGAGGTAGGCAAGAGACTTTCTCTCCTCAGAGATTCAAGATCAAAGCCCCTCCTCTGGGTTCTTTCTTTCTTACAATCCTTTGCTTCTGACTCAACCATCTGCTCTGTCACTCACTCTGCTTCAAACATTCCAAAAACTCCACTTTTACAAAACTGTCCTTACAGAGGTAAGAATTATTACAAGTTTTACAATTTGAGAAACTTGAAACAGAGAAGTTAAATTATTTTTTTTCAGAGTTACACAGCTAGCAAGCATCTGAGGCAAAATTTGAAATGACTTTCCGACTCCAGGGCTCAATCTGCTCTACCACCCTATAAGGGGAAAATGCTTTTTAAAGAAGTCTCCTTGTGGTCATGTATGCTTCTGTGTCTTCTGTGTAAATTAAAATAACTCTGAGATACTTCTTCCTCATTCCTATCAGATTGCCCAATATGACAGAAAAAGAAAAGGATAAATGTTGGAGAAGATATGGGAAAATTGGGACACTAATTGGTGGAATTATGATCTTTTCCAATCGTTCTGGAGAGTATTATGGTCAGAGTTCTAAAACTGTGAATACCCTGTGGCCTAGTAATACGGTCACTACTAGGTCTGTATCTCAAAGAAATTTTTTAAAAATGGAAAAAGAACTATTTATACAAAAACATTTGGTGCAACTCTTTTTGTGGTACCAAATAATTAGAAATTGAGAGGTTGTCCATCAACAAGGGAATGGCTTAACAAATGTGGTATATGATTGTAATGGACTATTATTGTGCTATAAAAATGACAAAGGATGATTTCAGTAAAACCTAGAAAGACTTACATGAATGCAAAGTAAAGTGAGCAGGACCACAAGAACATTGTACACATAACAACAATATTTTTTGATGAACAATTGTGAAAGTCAGTTATTCTCAGCAATACAATGATCTAAGACAACCCCAGAGACTCATAATAAAAAATGCCATATGCCTCTAGAGAAAAAATTGATAGTAGTCTGAATGCAGACCAAAACATACTTTATTTTATTTGCTTCCTTTTTTTTTTGTTTCAAATCTCTTCCACAAAATGCCCAATATGGAAACATTTAACATGGTTGCACATGTAATTTCTATATCAATATTGCTTACCATATCAGGGAGGAGAAAAAGGTGGAAGTAAGGGAGAAAGTTGAAAAGGAGGGAATTTGGAATTCGAATTTTTGAAAAACAAATGTTAAAAATTGTTCTTACATGTAATTGGATACTGAGAGCCCCTCAGAGAAATAAGGTCTTATCAGGGCTCCATCAATGTCAGTGCAGATGGCAAAGCCCTGCATTGACCTCTGTGGTCTGAAAATAGGCCACAGAATGCACGGATAAACCAGTCAGACCCCCCTCTGTGTGACTCTCTTCTGACCAACATTTTTTATTATTAAAATTATTACAATCTGTATTTTTAAAAAAAAAATTTTTTTTTTAAACCCTTAACTTGTGTGTATTGACTTATAGGTGGAAGAGTGGTAAGGGTAGGCAATGGGGGTCAAGTGACTTGCCCAGGGTCACACAGCTGGGAAGTGTCTGAGGCCAGATTTGAACCTAGGACCTCCTGTCTCTAGGCCTGGCTCTCAATCCACTGAGCTACCCAGCTGCCCCCTCAATCTGTATTTTTAAGATAGCCTCAAGTTTTGTAGTATGATATAAAATTTCTTTGAAGAAATCCATTTATAGAACTTCCTTATAGGATCCCCCTTAATATTCTATAATAAACCAGCATTTAATGAGTTAACAGCTACAGTGAAATAGCAGGAGTTGCTTCAATCTCTCTCCCAAGAGCCTGAAGGACATGGGATGAACAAACCAAAGCATTCTCACACTTCATTACTTTCCCACATTAGACTTGTCCCACCAAATTTGAGAGTTCTCACACTTAACTCTACCTTTTGAAATATGTTGAAGGTTCTTTTTACAAAAATAAAACTTAGATAAAGTAGAGTTTTGGTAGCCTTAAGGAATGTTTAGTCTCAGTGTAATCTATATGTAGGATTTTGTAGAAATTTGTTAGGTATGCTAGCTTAACCATTATAACCTTGAGTTTTTCTCTCTTTTGAATTTGAAATGTAAATTTTCCCAGCATTTGTGTGACTGTGAGAGAAAAGTATAAAAATTAAAGAGTCACAGGAAGTTCTCAGAACAGCTTCCGGAAATCCACTGTGTCTCTGACTCTCTTCTTTCTCACCTAAACCGTACACCTTTCCAGACCCCTGGAGCTGCTGGCAGGCTTCCAGCAATTGGGAAAAAATAAAATATTTTTAAAAATAAGGATTCAATCTGGCAACTACATCTGGAAGTGCTTGTAGCACCTATGTCCTCCACAGCTATAGCTATTGAAAATACAAAAAAGAAAGTTCTCAGCACCAAACTCAATGGTACTGCCAAATGGTTCAAAATAAGAAAGTGATATGGTTTTATCAATGAAAAGGATATTAACAAATATGATTACCATGTGTTTATTTCACTACACTTTAAGGATCTTTGGGCCTTTCTATCTGACTTATAGTTGAAATCTCCTATATACTTAATCTCACTCCTATTAGAATGTGAGCTTCTTGAAAGCAGAAACTGTCTCCCTCTTTCTATTTATATCCTGTGTTTGACACAATAAACAATTAACAAATGCTTTTTTATTTTTTCATCCTTTTTGAGACTTCAGGAGAAAAGCTTCCCTGTCCAAGATTTAATTATATGTATTATTATTTTTGAAGTATATGTGTTATTATTTTTTCTTCTTATAGTCAGTTATTTCTACTTCATTTTTATCTAATTTCTTTTTTGTCTCCTTGTTATATTTTCTTTGGCAAAGATTGACTGATAAAGAGTTCTGTTTTGTTTTGTTCAGTGCTGGTGACATTCCTAAGAATAGAATCCTATAAAGAAAGAGCATGTATAATGACATTGTGGGAGGATTTGTCTAAGTCTGTATTGTCTATCTCTGAGAGTATGTGACTCTTAAAGGTTGGAGAGCCACAGTAGACTGAATATGAATGCTTTCCTCTGAACTCCTCCTACTCTCTCCTTCTGCTTCTCTGGTTTCTAATCTTCCACTGCAATTTGACTCCAGCTCCTCAGGGTAACTGTTGTAATCACTTTTGTCTTCCCCTCATGTCTGTGAAGAGGCAATACCCTCCCTCTTTTTGTGCATCTCTGGTTTTTTATCTTGATTTGGGATTTTTACTTTGATCCCAGGAACTTCTCACAAATACACATCTATCTTTCTGTGTATATGTGAAGAATCTGCTTCTAGCCCAAGCGTCCCCACCCCCCAAGGCATCATTGAAGGAAACAAGTCATGTGAAGAAGGGGCCTCACCATGTTCATTAGCACCCAACCCAATTAAGAGCCAATTTCAACCAACAAGAAGTAATTCCAAGAGCTCCAGGAATAGTAGCTCTTCTCAGACCATTGACCCTGCTTCTAGTCTGGACTCCTCTGTTGTCACCCAAAAGAAGCAGCTGTTGTAGAGATAATCTAACTCTATAACTTTTAACCCATTGGCAGCCACAATTACTGAAAACTCTTCAAGACATCTCTAATTGGTGTATTTCTAATGAGGAGATGGGCTAATTTTTTTCATTTCTTCCTCCATTCCCTCAGAATGATGGAAAAAGTCACATACCTGATCACAGGATTCCAGTATCCTTGCTGACCTAGAAGAAGAAATCAGGTTCTGTCTAGTTAAGATTGACTTTCCACCAGCTTTCTCAATGGGATCCATGAAAACTTTGCTATGCCAACTCCCAAATTAAAGTTGTACTAAACTAATTTTTTGTTTATTATGCAAGATGGAGTTTATATTCTCAATCTTAATTATTTCAGTTTTAGAGGCTGCTCTGAGGCAGGGAATGTGACGGCATTCCTAAGATTGTCAAAGGAATGAGGAAAAAGGCTTGAAAAATATGTTACTGAACCCTATTAGAAATGAAACAAAATAGAGCATTATTTAGAAATAAAAATGATACAGCATTAGGAATACCTTCTCATAAGAATCATCTGCTTTGCACCTAAAGAAGCCCTTTGTCTATTGTATATAGTATATACATATTAAAATATGAGTTCTTTAAGAGTAGGAACCATCTTGCTTTTCTCTTTGAGTCTTCAACCCTTAGGGCAGTGTTTTGCACATAGCAAACATTTGATAAATGCCATTTTTATTCATTTATTCATTCATTCCATAACATTAGTATGTATATACTTAATTAAGTACCCCTTAAGGAAAACCCAGTATCTCTTATTTTATTATCTTAGCAAGTAGATTCCCAGGTATTTTATATTGTCTAGAACTATTTTAAATGGAATTTCTCTTTCTATCTCTTGATGCTTACCTTTGTGATAATATATAGAAATGCATTAATATAAATTCATTCTGCACACTGCAATTTTACTAAAGTTACTAATTATTTCAATGAGTTTTTTAATTCATTCTCTATAATTATCTATGTATACCATCTGCAAAGACTACTAGTTTAATTTCCTCATTACCTACTTTAATTGCATGCTTGGTTCATTAATCTTCTTTTTCTCTATTTTATTTTATTTAGAGATACAAATTTTCCCCTAAGCACTGCTTGGCTGTATCCCATAAATTTTGATATGTTGTCTCATTTTAATTCTCATTAATGAAATAATTGCTTGTTTCTATAATTTGTTCTTCGACCCACCTCTTTTTTAGCATTAAATTATTTAGTTTCCATTTGAATTTTGATTTTTCTTTCTATGGTCCCTTAATGATAATAATTTTTATTATTATGATCTGAAAAGGATTTATTATTTCTGCTTTTCTGCATTTGGTTGTGAAGGGTTTTTTTTTTGTTTTTCGTTTTTGTTTTGTTAGAAACTCTTACCTTCCATCTTCGAGTCAATACTGTGTATTGGCTCCAAGGCAGAAAAGTGGTAAGGGTAGGCAATGGGGGTCAAGTGACTTGCCCAGAGTCACACAGCTGGGAAGTGTCTGAGGCCAGATTTGAACTTAGGACCTCCCATCTCTAGGCCTGACTCTCAATACACTGAGCTACCCAGATGCCCCAGCTAACTTCCTTCTTGAAGTCCAACTCCTTCTTGAAGCCAGCTTCCTTCCTGAAGTCAACTCCCCTAGCCCCAGAAATTCAGGGCCTTTTATAGTGGCTTCTTGTCCCTTCCCCTCTTAACAAAGGCCAATCATAGTTTCCAAACTGCCCAGCACTGCCCAGAGGGCAGTGATTGTGGGAACCACTTCTCACCTTCAAAAGGTTTCACAGATTCCTGGTTGGTTGAGGTATGAATTCTCATTTCCTGGCTGACTGAGCTGAAAGGGTGGAGAGCTCCTCCATCTAGTACTAAGTAGGGTGTTCAAGCTTTTGTTGATTCATTTCAAAAGTAGATAAAGGAGAGTTAATCCTATCTTCACAATCTAGTGAGGTACTAAGTAGGGGTACTTAAGTTATTGTTTTTTTTTATTAGACATTTATTAATATTTGTTTTTAACCTGTTTACATACTTTATGCCCCTACTTTCCCCTTGTTCAGGGTCTATTTCCCATTCATGTCCGCCTCAGCCCATGTATTCAAGCAATTGTTTATCTTATATGTTTCCTCTCCTGCAGTCCTTCCTCTGAATGTGGGTAGCATCTTTACCATAAATCCCTCAGAGCTGTCTTGTGTCATTGCAGTGCTGCTGGTACAGGAGCCCATTACATTTGATTTTACCATAGTATATCAGTCTCTGTGTACAATGTTCTTCTGGCTCTGCTCCTTTCACTCTACTTAAGTTATTGTTAAACAAGTATTAACTCAAAACAGACAAAGGGAATAAAGGATTCCCTTTCACAAGTGTAAACTTAGAATAGACAAAAGGAACAAAGAATTCCCTTTTCACAGTTTCCTGGAAGAAGAAAAAAACAAAGCATTTCTCTTGTGTGTCTTTTTCTGCATATATATCTGGTAATCACTTCAGTGAAAATAGCAAATACCTCTTTAGCATAACAGTAGCCTCCCAGTGTTGGAAGATTTCAGATCTTCTAACCTGATCTCACTGAACCTGAAGTCTGAGAGTTTTTGAGTAAGGATGAAGAGAAGAGGAAAGATAGAGGTTCAGTTTTAAGGACCTCAAACCAGCAGGATATAAACCCTGGTTTATTGAAGCAGCAAAAGGGAATGGTCATCTCCTAGAAGTGCTAGTAGAGACATGATGGGATAATAAAACTCTTGGAGCACTTGGTACAACAGCAGGAAACAAGGTCAGGAAAATCTCATCTCCTAGATGCACATTCAAGAACCCAGACAGTAGTGTGATCTCTAACATCTGATTGGATCCTACCAAAGCCATAGCAAGGTATTCAACCAACTCCCATTTAGGAATTTTAAAAGGAAAATGAGACAGAAATAGGACAAGATCAGTGCCAACTGTGGACCAACATGAGAGCAGGCAGATGCCAGGAACTGTGGCAAAGAATGAGTCCTAGTTTTAGCCAAGCCACTAAAAATGGAAGACACAACCACAAATAGGTTAGGAATGAAAAAATACTATACAGGAGTGACATAAAGTTCCAAATCCAGAAACTGGAGATGATAATAAGATAAAACAGAAAAAAGACATTAAAAAATGAAGTACCATGATGGGTTAAGAGAAGCCCAAGACATAAATTCAGAAGACAGTAATTTTACAATAAATACAAGTAGAGATTTAATAGGAAAAATGATACCTTGGTCACAAGGATGCCAAGTGTAAATGTGAAAAAGTGAAACAAAAGATTTTATATTAAGCTCATAGTATGTGCCAGTCACTATTGGAAACACAAATATAAGTGAGTCATTAAGGAAAAGGGAGCTGGAAAGGAAGGTTAGATTGTGGGTATGAAAGCAAGGTGATTTGAAAATAATCATGAAGGTTAAGAGTTTCTGGATCAAAAAAAATTCTGAAAACAACCAAAAAGAAAAAGTTCAATTATGAAAAGCCCAGTCAAGATTTCATAAAATTATGCAAAAATTGCTATAAAGAAAAGAAAAATATGTTGGGAAAACTGTAAAACATTATGGCAAAGACTAGGGATAGACCAAGATTTTATACCCTGTACTATGGTAATATCAAAATGAATATATGATTTAGATATAAAGGCATAAATGGTGATGCCCTTAAGCATGTTAGGGGAGTGTGGAATAGTTTACCTACCAGATCTATGGATAAGGGAAAACTTTATAACCAAACAAGCAATAGATAACATTATAAGATCTACAATGGGCAATCTTGATTATATTAAATCAAAAAGGATTTGGACAAACAAAACCAATGTAATCAGAATTAGAAAGGAAACAACAAACTGGGGAAAATTTTACAGCAAATTTCTCTAATAAAAGCCTCATTTCTCAACTTTATTGAGAACTGAGCTAAATGTATAAGAAGACACATCATTCTACAAATTGACAAATGGTCAAAGACTATAAACAAGCAGTTTTCAGGTGGAGAAATCAAAACTATCTACAGTCACACAAAAAATGTTCTAAAGAACTCTTGATTAGAGAAATTAAAATAAAAAGACTATGAGGTACCCTCACACCTACCAGTTTGGCTAATCTGAAAGTAAATGTTGGAGGAGATATGGCAAAACTGAGACTCTGATACTTTGTTGGTGAAGTTGTAAACCTATCCAACCATTCTGGAGGACAATCTATAACCATGCCCAAAGGGATATAAAATTGTACATATTCTTTGATATAGTAATATCACTACTACGTCTATAGTAAAAAAAAAAGATTTTTAAAAAGGGGAAAGGACTTATTTGTACAAAGATACTTATTACAGCTCTTTTGTGGTGGCAAAGATTTGGAAATTGAGGGATGTCCATCACTTGGGGAATAGCTGGACAAATTGTCATATATGATTTGATGTAATACTATTGAGCTATAAGAATTATGACCAGGAAGGTTTTAGAAAAACCTGGAAAGACCTATATGAACTGATGTAGAGTGAAGTAAGCAGAATCAGCAGAACATTGTATATAGTAACAACAGTAGTACACAATGATCAACTATAAAAGTCTTAGCTATTCTCAGCAATAAAATGAGCCAAGACAGTTCTGAAGGACTTATGATGAAAAATGCTATCCACCTCCAGAGAAAGAACTGATGGAATCTGAATGCAGATTGAAACATGCTATTTTTCACATTATTTTAATTGTATTTTTATTCTGGAGTTTTGGTTTTATGTGAATATTCTCTCACAACATGATCAATATGGAAATATGTTTTACATGATCATACATTCCAAATTGCTTACCACCTTAAGAGGGTGGGAGAGGAAAAGGAGAGAGGGACACAGTTTGGATCTCATAATTTCAGAAAACATATTCAAAAAATTGTTATTACATGTAATTGGGAAAAGTGAAATATTAAATACATGAGAAAAACATTTTTATTAAAAACACTTTTTATGCAAATGATATATCAGAATAACTGGAGAAATATTAATTGCTCAGAAGTAATTCCAGTTAATATAATAAAAAGGTGAATACTACATTAATTAATTAATTTAATGCCGCACCAAACTACCCAAGAATTTACAGAATTAGTAAAAATAGTAACAAAATTTATATGGAGCCACAAAAGGTCAAGCTGTTAAAGGGAAATAACAAAAAAAATGAATTGGAAAAAAGTATACCTAACAGTACCATATCTTAAACTACACTACAAGCAATCATTTTTGAAACAATTTGATATTAGTTTAAAAATAGATCAATGAAACAAATTAGATACCCAATAATACAGAAGTAAATGGATGTTATATAATCCAATATTCAGGTGATACAGCTACTGGAATAAAACTCTAGGGAAAATGTGCACCATTTTGAAAGAAATTAGACTTAGACCACCACCACATACTTTTTGCCAAGATAAACTCCAAATATATATGGGACCTAAATATTAAAAGCCATATTATAAAGAAGAGAATCAAGAAATAAATGATCTATAAGGCAAATAGAGGAAAAGTTCATTACCAAACAAGGGGTAGAGAAGATCATAGAAGTTGAAAGGGCTAATTCTGATTACATAAAAATAAAAAATTATTGCATAGTCAAGTCTAATACAACTAAGATTAAAAGGGAAACAATCAACTTTGTAAAAATCTTTGTAGCAAGTTTCTCTGATGAGTTTTCATTTCCAAGATAGATAAATAACTGATTAAAATTTATGAAAACCACTGCCACCCCAATTAGTAAGTGGTTGTCCAAAAGATCTAAAAACAGGCAGTTTTCAAGGTAGAAAAATCTCTAGCCAAATAAAGAAATGTTACAAATCAGAAATAATTAGAGAAACAAAAATTAAAGCAATCTTGAGCTTCTGCTTCACAACTATCAAATTAGCAAAGATGATGAAAGAAGAAAATGACAAATATTGGAGGGGCTACAGGAAAGCAGGTACACCAATACACTATTGATGAACTTGTGAATGGGTCCAGCCATTTCGAAAAGCAGTTCCCCAGTTGATGGACATCTATTCAATTTCTAATTCTTTGCACCCACAAAAAGGGCTGCTATAAATATTTTTGTACAAGTAGTTCCTCCCCAGTCCCCCTTTTTTATCTCTTTGGGATATAGATCAAGTAGTGATATTCCTGTATCAAAGAGTGTGCATAGTTTTTTAGTCCTTTGGGCACAGTTCCTAATTGCCTTCAAGAATGGTTGGATCAGTTCACAACTCCACCAACAATATATTAGTGTCCCAATTTTGGCACATCCCCTCCAAGTTCTATCACTTTCTTTTACTGTCATATTGGCCAATCTGATAAGTATGAGGTAGTACATCAGAGTAGTTTTAATTTGCATTTCTCTAATTAAGAGTAATTTTGAACATTTTTTCATATGATTATTGATAGCTTTTATTTCTTCATCTGAAAATTGCTTATTCATATTCTTTTATTATTTATCAGTTGAAGAATAGTTTGCATTCTCATAAATTTGACTTAGTTCTCTATAAATTTAAGAAATGAGACCTTTATCAGAAATGAGACCTTTATTTTATCTATTGTTCCAGATGAATTTTGTTATTATTTTTTAGTTCAATAAAATAATTATTTGGTAGTTTGATTGGTATGGCACTAAATTAATTTAGGTAGAACTGTCATTTTTATTATATTAGCTTAGCCTACCCATGAGCAATTACTATTTTTCCATTTTTTTAGATCTGACTTTATTTGTGTGAAAAGTGTTTTATAACTGTGTTCATATAATTCTTGTCTTTATCTTGGCTTCTGTACTTTGTATCAGAAAATGCAGAGTTCAAAAATTCTTTGTTTCTCATGGTCATCATATCTTACAGCATAGTAATATTCCATTTCTTTTACCTACCACAATTTGTAGTTAATGGGAGAGATTAATAAGATCGAAAAAGGCATCATAGGAGCAAGATGGAAAAATAAAACATTTGCACATATAATGCAATCTAAATATATGCAGACATACTATTTCACATGGATGTTCCTTCCTTCCTTCTTTTTTTTTTTCCTCAGCATACAAGTACATGTCATTAAAAAAAAAAGATGCTGGGAGACATATGAAGTGCAGAGATTCATTTTGTTAGACCATGCAGGGCAGTGAATGAAGCCTCAACCGCTACTGGAAAGTATTGGTAAGCTGCTTAAAATGAGTACCTCACATCCTCATTTTCCATTCTCTATCCTTGAAGGATGAGCACCACACTGTCATCTTTCCAAATTACTTTCTTTTTAAAAAAAAAAATTTTAAATTAAATTTTATTTTTTAAAACCCTTACCTTTTTACTGTCTCCAAGGCAGAAGAGTGATAAGGGTGGGGAATGGGGGTCAAGTGACTTGTCTAGGGTCACAAATCTGGGAAGTGTCTGAAGCCAGATTTGAACCTAGGACCTCCCATCTCTAGGCCTGGCTCTCAAACCACTGAGCTACCCAGCTGCCCCCTCCAAATTACTTTCTGTTTCTCTTCCTTCTGGGAGAGGAGATGAGGAAAGGAGAAAGGAGCCTATTTTGTATCAACTGATGGTAGCTTTAGGCATCACTTACAAACCTTTGCCAATGTCTTCCTTAGAACTTGGTACCATTTCTATATTTTACTAGTGGAGAAACTGGAATACATAAATCAAATCAACTAATTAGATATGAAATTGAAGCTAGTGCTGTTGTAAATTGGGTGTAGGATCATAAAACATTGGGGCTAGAGCAAAGAATTTGAATTCCAGAAAACCTGGTTTCCATTTCTTCCTCCTACACTTAGAACATGACTTTCACCTAGATACCCTAAGTCTGAGTTTTCCATGAACTGTCTCACAGGATTGTTCTGCTGCTCAAAATGGGTAAGGTGTGCAATGCAATTTAAAGTTCTAAATAAATGTCAACTATTATTAACTATTCAATATAAAAGGATTCTAGAATAAACTGACAGCTAAAGTAATAAAAAAAAAATAGAAAATGCTACACCTGGATTTTATTCAAACATCTAACTTCCATGCATTGGCAAGGCTGATCTCTAGTTATAGCAAGAGTTCAAAGAAGCATCTTTGAGGATTATCGATTTATTTTTTCTTTGTCACATGGTGATAAAATAAACAATTTGCAAACCAAGTGAGGCAAGGGTCAAAACTAAGACATTGGGCTTGATTTCCAAGTCAGGGGTGTTTTTCATTAATGTTATTCAAAACAAACCAGCTTTTCCAGCTTTACAGGACTCTGAAGCAGGCAGCAGACAGGGAAACACTACATGACCCAAGCTAGAGGAACAAACCAGATTTATCAAGCAAAACCCTATCCTCAAGTCCCGTCATTTTGTTTTAAATGCCAGAGTGAGCTACAGTTGGAAGTTTGATTTGGAGGTGGTGAACAAGCAAGCTGGACTAAATAAAGTGGCAAAAAGGATTACCAGCAGAAAATTGCTGCTGCCGCCTTTAGGACTAGGATCTTCAAACGTTACGCTCCTCCCGCCTTCTAAAGTTAGCAAACTTCCTTCCCCGCATTCCTTAAAGAGACTGCTCCTCTGCCTGGCGGGTTCCTGCAGTACTTTACCGAGTTCCCTTTCGGAAGTGAAAATGTCTTCAAAGAGTGGAGGAGGCTTCGGGAGGGAAGCTTCTCAGCAGATCCTGGCTGGAGGTTCCGCGGGTAAGGCCGATTGGGCGTTTCAAAGGAGTGCCCCAAAGATTCCCACTTACAGTTTTGTGAGTAAAGCTTCATCTCAGGCTGCATTTCAGGGTTCTGCGCTGGTTCATCAACTTTTTAGTGCCCGTAGCGGAAGTTTTTCTGGTTTGGGGGACCGCTGGCTCCCTGTGTTAATGGCTCCCGCGTATACTCGGTAAAACACAAGATTTCATCCCATTGGCAGGTGGAGGCTTTGACGCTGGCCCTATCCGTTTCTAGTGAGCAAAAAACCAAAAACCAAAAACCAAAACCAAAACAAACCAAGGGTAGTAGCAGAAAAACGTGTGTTCACAGTGATAATTCAGTAGGCACTTCTTGTTTACTGACTTCTTTTATTTATCTAGGAAATACATGCCCCTCCCCTTCACAAAGCAGAGTACAGCACAACAGGGCTTGTAATTTCTTTAGCAAAAACGTTTCAGGATTTTATATGAGTGTTTTATGTAGAGTATTGTCACTTTGCATTGGTTGGTATAGGCAAAAACATAAGTTTAATGTAATCCACCTATTCATGAAGATTCATGCTATGAATACCTTTAAAACATGGAAACAATTTAAAACATTTCACATTTTTTCTTGGAAATGATATTGTTAAATTGTGGATTTATAGATTATCAACCTGTAAACTTTAAATATCATGTATGGGATGATGAAAATTTACTGTGGGATAGTAGGAAATATTTTAAATAAAAATATTTACAATAGGGGTAATAATGACAATATGGGCAGCTAGACGGTACAAGTGGATTGAGTGCAGGTCTAGAGTCAGGAAGACTCATCTTTTTTTTTTTTTTTTTTAAATTTATTTATTTATATTAAAACCTTTACTCTGTATTGGCTCCAAGGCAGAAGAGTGGCAAGGGTAGGCATTGGGGGTCAAGTGACTTGCCCAGGGTCACACAGCTGGGAAGTGTCCAAGGTCAGATTTGAACCCAGGACCTCTTGTCTCTAGGCCTGGATCTCAATCCACTGAACTACCCAGCCACTCTTAAGACTCATCTTCTTGAGTTCAAATGTGACCTCAGACACTGTGACCTTGAGCAAGCCATTTAACCCTGTTTGCCTCAGTTTCATCTGTGAAGTGAGCTGGAGAAGAAAATTTCAAACCACTTTAATATCTTTGCTAAGAAAATTCCAAATGGGACCATGAAATACTGAACAATAACAATAATGCCATGCCTTATAGTATACTTAGCTAATCACTATATGAATTTCAAAAACAAATACAAATAGCTACTTAAGCCATCTTACTAAAAGAGATATCCCTTATCTTTTATGTACACACCTGTTTGAATTAGTAAAAGACTACTACTTCGCTATAAAATGTTTTTCCTTTAATAGTTGGAAGTTGTTAATTGCAGTGCTCTAATATAAATGTTTATCAGTCAATAAAATTTATTAAGCATCTTTCATGTACCAGGCAGCACTGTGCTAATTTTACTTAATTTATTATTGTTCCTGTGCTCTGGGAATATAGAGAAAGGCATGACAGTCCCTGCCCTGGAGGAGCTCACAGTCTAATGGAGGATACAATATGCAAATGACTATGTACAAATAAACTTACATACAGGATAAATAGGAAATAAGCAAAAGAGAGAAGTAGTAGTAAGAGGGATTAGGAAAGACTTCCTGTAAAAGGTAGAATTTCATTTGGGACTTGAAGGAAACAGGGGAAGCTATAGGGCAGAGATAAGGAAGGAACACATTTCAGGCATATGGTACAGCTGGAGAAAATGTACATAATTGGGAGATATAATGTGAGGATTGAGAAGCATCATGGAGGCCAGTGCCACTGGATTGCAGGGCACCAATGGAGGGGGAAGGGGATAAAGTGTGAAAAAACTGGAAAGTCGTGTGTGTATGAGGGGTCTAGATTATGAAGGGATTTGAATACCAACATGAAGATTATATATTTGATCTTGGAGATAATAAGGAACCAAGGGAGTTTATTGAGTGGAGGGAGGGAAAGGTCTCTAGGTCAGATTTGTGCCATAGGAAAATCACATTTATAGCTGAGTAGAGAATAGACTAATGTGAGATTTATCATAATGAACAATAACTAGAAATTTGCTTTTCTTGAATGCTGTGCCCTGATTGAGAGGCAGGGTAGAGTTGGCAAGAGGTGAGATATCTCCAGTCTTAGCTAGAGCTCCAGGCTTAGCTAGCAGCCCTTTGAAGACTCATTATTTGGGTGCTCTGGTTTCTAGAGAGAAGATAAAAGGACCTAACCCGATTTCCATTTGCTGAGAGAAAGACTCTAGGAAGGTATAAAAGGAGTGGACAGTCTCCATCATTTCTGTATTCCTATCTTGTTACTCTAGAGACTTTGGGTAGTTTCCCCTTGGGTGAGATCAAGGATATTCTCTCTTGGTTGAGCTGGGTTATTTTACTCCCAGTGAGAGACCTTCTTCATTATGGTACACATAGCAGAGGGGGCACTCAGAGGCCTCTCTGTGGGCACTCATGCCATCACCCTAGCATGAAGTTTGTTAGTTTGTTACTAGAAAGCCAGATGTCCACAGGACCAGGCTGCTCCTCTCCCCCTCTCCACATGTGTCTGAGGACGTTTCTCTCCTGTTTTGGGTAAATGAATTTCTTTGCTTTTCTTGATGTTCATTGTGGAATTGGTTTTAGTGGGAAAGTCTTGGATATAGAGCTTGGGGTCCCCTCCCAAATGACAAAACAATAAAAGTTAGATAGAACCCAATCACATCCCCCACAATGAACAATATTTAAGGGAGCATATAGACAAACTTTGTAGCCTGTACCTCCTTTTGCTGAGGAGAGCTGCATAGTGCCCTCTGATCCCAACCTCCTGCCTTATCTTCCTGAGAGGAATGAAAGTTTCTCTTGGAGAGGGAGTGGCAAGAAAGAGAAGAGACTTTTATTTGGCCTCCCTTCAAGCCAGGGCTCCTTTCAGACGAGGACTCCTTTCCATAACTGAGCCACTCTACTTACATGTGGCCCATACTTCCCTTCTAACTCTCTTGCAAACTATTTCTTTTTCAGTTAATCTTTATTAGTTACTTGATTCCACTGCTGAGGCAACGTGACAATTTTCCAGACAATTTATGATTTTTAAAAGTAAAAATGTAGAAGTTAGTAACATGATCCTATTAGAATAGTATTTGCAGTGCTACAAATTCAGAATTGAACTGAGGCTGATGAGGAAAATGAAAGACTTAGAAAATTATATTGGGGAAAAAAAGGAGGATAAAAGAAGGGATAGAGTGGATAGGAGAATAAATCACATCAGAGAAAAACTGAAAATTGCTCAGTTTTTTAAAAATCCATTTTCCCTGATGAGGAGATTAACCCTTGAACTAGAAAGGACAGGAAAAAATCTAACAGAGTATTAATAATTGAGAAGATTTATTACTAATCTGCTGAATTATTTCTATTTCTGAGTTTTGAATTGAGGCTCAAATATTTAGACCTTTTGGTCTAAATGAGGCTCAACTATTGGACCTCTGTACTCATTCCTTTCTTCCTAGGAATTTCAAGGAAATTCCTACCCTAGAGTATTTTCCATTGTGAGGTGATAGAAAAGTGAGATTATGTATTCTATATTGGGTAAATAGAAACCAATTTATGCCAGATATGTCTAGAGTATGCCAAGTATGTCTATGAATAGCAGGATGTAGTTATTGAAGTTTACTTTGAAGTGTTCAACAAAGTCACTCCTAACCATAATTTCCTTTCCTTTTTCCTCCTTTCCTTTCCTTTCCTTTCCTTTCCTTTCCTTTCCTTTCCTTTCCTTTCCTTTCCTTTCCTTTCCCTCTCTTTCTTCTTTCTTTCCTTGAAGGAAATGCTGTAGATTTACATAATTAAATTAAACAAAATTTAATGACTACTTCATAGCTTTGCTGTAGATGGGACTCTTTCAGGTATGGATGGGACTATCTGGCTAAAGAATCAATCAACAGATTTACTAACTCTATATCAGATACTGTGCACAGAAGGCACTGTGGTTACAAAGACATAAATAAAATAATCTCTGCTCTTTTTTTTTTTTTTAAACCCTTACCTTCCATCTTGGAGTCAATACTGTGTATTGGCTCCAAGGCAGAAGAGTGCTAAGGGCTAGGCAATGGTATCTGAGGTCAGATTTGAACCTAGGACCTCCTGCCTCTAGGCCTGGCTCTCAGTCTACTGAGCTACCCAGCTGCCCCCCAATCTCTGCTCTTAAGGAGCTTTTATTCTGTGAGGGCATTATAGAATCATAGATCCAGAGTTGGAAAATACTTTGGAGTATAACTAATCCAACCCCGTCATTTCAAAGAAGAGGTAACCGTGTTCTGGGGAAGTTAATAATTTGCTCAAGATCACAAGGGTTGTAAGTAATAGAGGTGGAATATACCAAGATAAAGAAAATCTGTCCCATCCAGAGGAGGCACTGGATGGTCCCATCTCATAAAATAACAATTTATATAAACATTCGTCTGGTTTTATAGTCCCCCCTGTAAGGGCAGCCAGGTAGTTCAGTGGATAGAGTGCTAGGCCTGGAATCAGAGAGACTCATCTTCCTGAGTTCAAATCTGGCCTCAGAAGTTTATTAGCTATGTGGTTCTGGGCAAATCACTTAAAAAACCCTGAAAAACCCTTACTTTCTGTCTTATAGTAGATACTACACATGCAATTCTAAAGCAGAAGAGCTAGCCAATTGGAGTTAAGTGACTTGCCCAAGGTCATAGAACCTGGAAGTGTCTGAGGATAAATTTGAACCCAGGGCTTCCTGACTCCAGGCCTGGCTTTCTATTCACCAAGTCACCTAGCTGCCCCACTGGATGAGTCACTTAACCTTGGTTTCAGTTTTGTCATCTGTAAAATGAGCTGGAGAAGGAAATGACAAACCACTCCAGTATATCTTTACCAAGAAAACAGCAAAAGGGGCCATGAAGAGTTGGATACTGAGATATGACTAAATAACAAATTAGTCTCCTATCTATGTCCTCTAAAGTTTAAACCCAAGCTTTTTTGGTTCTACTTTTCTCTTTTCAGTTACCTTATAAGTTTTATTTTTGTTTCTCTTTTCTGACAAGGTTGACTTGTTTTGTACTTGGTTTACATTTATGTTTATTCCTTTGGTTCTGACAGCTTACTCAGTTATATACTATATGAGGGCAAGAACTGTGTTTTTCATCTTAGTAGCTATAGCATATGTAATCAAGCAGTTTTTTAATGGAATGCTGTTTCTTGTGAAAATTTAGAATATGATCATGATATATACCAGGTTTCTGTTTGTGTCTAGACATGTGATTTTTTTTGGTGTAGGGTAACTCTTCCATGGGAATTGTCTCCAACAAATCAGGGAGTTCCTCTGATGGGGCCTGCTAACATGTTTTTCTGGCTTCCTACAGATTTTGTTGTTAATGGACTTAATTCAGGCTACAAAAAGGCAGAATTTTAATAAAAATTGAAATGATATTCTTGATTAGATTAGATGTTCTTTTCTTTAGTGCTGGGATTGAATTCTTTTTGTATAGTGATTACTTAAATAATATTTATTAATTACTTGAATTGTATTGAATCTGACATTCTTTTAGAAAAACTCATCGTTGGATAGGGCATATATTGCTAATCTTTATGGTAGAAGATGGTATACTTTTGTGTTTGAAATGATTCCAAATGATTGAAGAGACTGAACACCAAGTATATTCCTACTAGTTACATAGTTTTTATAAAAGTAAAATCACTTGAATAAGTCATAGCCTTGGTATTTGAAGTTTTATTTTGTGGGAGTAGGCCTAAGAAGAGGTGTTGCTCCAGGATGTAGATTTCCACATAGGTAGGAAATTTATACATATATTATATTTATATATATATTTGTACTTTTTGTTTTTTAACATACTAATTTCCTACTTACTTTCTGATCCATTTGGATTTCCCATGATGTAATTCATAACTTGGGCCCAAAACTATATTTGACAAAATTTTAGAAATGTAAAGGAACCCCTGAAAGCTTTGCACTTCTGTAAATAGGAAGTAGGGTAGGACCCTGCTTATAGGGCGAGACTGTGACAGAATGGAAGCGTGACTGAAGCCCAGTTTCCTTTGGTGAATAGAAAGAGGGGGAATGGGCTTTGGCTAGTGGACGTTGAATTTTGGTCTGGCTTGAAGATAGGGAAAGAGCCCTGGCCTTGGCACAGAGAGCTGGTCTAATTGCTAGGTGAGAGAAGAGATAAAATACTTCGCCATTACTTCCTAGAACCTCTCCTGCCTTGAAATTTTACTCTCTTTGGCTGCTTGCTCATTGTTTCTTGTACCTCATTGTCTGCCTCTATGTACCTGTGACTTTCTTAGAGGTAGAGAAACAGTCAGGATAGAAAGTGATCTCTGCTTTTCTCCTTAAGGTATTTGCCTGGGGTTGGCTTGATCCACTATTCCACAGCTCAGGCAAAAATATGATTAATCTGGAGTAGTCTGTGTTTTATATAGTGTTCTGATTTCAGTAATTGCTTTATTAGAAATTTTGTACTTTTAAAACTACATTACCCAGGAGCCCACTGACTTCCTGTCGCTACATACCAATGTAGACATTAGATAAATTCGGTGGATTTCCAGGGCTGGCTTTCTTCTCTAGGCATGAGGTCAGCTGGGAATGCGGTACTATTGAACAGGTAGATTAGGTTGGCATGTGGTTATTTTTTCTTATTATTTCTTTACTTCTGGTGATTATTAATAAATCTTAAAAATATAGTATTTGAAGTTATTATTATATATTAATTTTAATTTTTACATAATTAAATCCTATTTACTTGTTGACAGCTATCCTGGAGTCTGACTCCAGCAGTCTGTTTCTGTGGAAATCTTTCAAATAAAAGTTAGGTATAGCTCATGTTTAGGTTTCTCCATCTGTGAGTAATAATATTCTCAGTGCCCATAAAGTCACAGAATGTACAGTATGGATTATAGATATAGGACAACTTTTTGTTTTACCCATCATAGAAAATACATAAGACTGCAATGGCCAATGAACAAATATAGAAATATAAAGTACTCATAGAATCCATTAGACGCATTAGATTACCCTTCTGGTAAATGTCCTTTGCAGGTTTGCAGAAGATTTAAATAGTTTCTATTCATCTGATAATTTGCATTATACGAATCACTTACTTCCCCTCTAATTAGTTCCCCCTACCTCAGGCACATTGTATTAGTTCCCCAGCATTTTTAGGACAATTCTCTACTGAGGTATATCTTCATTTTCAAAGATGACCCAAGCTAAGAAAATCTTATTCTAAGAGCCCAATGTCTAATTCTTAAATTCAAAAACTCTTTTATCTCTTAGGGACTATCAATTTTAAGATTATCCATAAAGTAATCCTTAAAGCACAAAGACATCCCTAGTCTCTGAACTGTACTCATAAAAGGAAACAGAATTAGAAATGGGAAGTCACATGGTCCAGGCACTTCTCTTACTAGTTGATATTTCCTTCCTGAGGGGAAGATAATTAATTGGAAAAGGTGACTCTTTTGGCAAGAGCCTGTCTTCTCTGATTCAGTCAATAATAATCTTGGATGAAGACGGAGGCACTGGTACCCAGTTAGTAATGTAAGTTAGAGAATACTTAATCAATCCCTTTTCTTTATCTTAACCACTATAAAAATTATTCTTGGTAGTAGACCAAATGTCATCCGAAATTTAGCTATGTGTTAATTGCTTTAGTTTTACAATATTTTGAAAAATATATTTTTAATATTGCAATAAAAATTTTTATTTATTAAAAAATATTTCTTAAGCAGTTGCTGTCAAAGTTAGTAGAATTTTCCAGAGAGAATGAAAAAGAATGAAAATGTTCTTTTGGGTTATATGATACTTCATCCTATCTTCCAAGCAAAAGATAATTTCATAATTATATTTCCTGATCTCCCTGAGCTTCTGATGGCCAGTAGAGAGAATTCTTCATTAGAGTAAACTTCTTACTCTAATACACATCAAATGATAATTAAAAGAATTCCTTAGTCAGCAGTATTTACATACCTTTTGACTTTATATTACACTGTCTAATAAATAGACTGATTCTTAGGATAGTAAAGAATCAAGGAAAATTTCTGTTTGTGACAGAGTGATTTGATTTGGGTAACTAGGACCTTTGGATATTCATGGTTTAAAAAATTGCAGTTGTTTGCTAATAAATAAAAGACTGTAGTGAAGCAGGTAAGTCTTTTTGTCTTTTCTAACAAAAATCCATCAAAAGGATATTGAAACTCATTTCTTAGTGTTAATGGAAAAAAAATAACCACCCATTTTAGTTTCATAAGAAGAAGAAGCTCTGTTGCTTGGATTTATAAAATGACTACCTAGAAGAGGTGTTTTAAATAAAATACTGTTGTGTCATGCTTTAAGAAAACCTAACATATGATACCTGAATTTAAAGAAGACACAAAAAAAGAGGCTCATTATGTATATTACAAAACATTATTTCTTTTTGAAAAGTTAAAACACATAACTTATTTAAATAATCTATTACACTGAACAGAGTGATTATGATATAGGGGAAAGAATTCTGGACTCAGGAGACTGTTTTAAATCCTACTTCAGTCACTGTGTGATCAGGGGTAAGACACTTAAACCCCTGTTTTTTCCCTTTAAAAAAAAAAGATAGTAGGTCTTGAATTAAATACTTCAAAAAAAAGTTATTACCTAGAGGGAGTCCCAAAAGTGCGGTTTTAAACTATGAAAGCTTATATATGTCTATATAGATAATAGTGGGTGGGCCTGGAATCAGGAAGATTCTTCTTCCTGAATTGAAATCTGGCTTCAGACACTAACTGTGTGACCCTGGGCAAGTCACTTAAACCCTATTTGCTTCAATTTCCTCGTATGTAAACTGAGCTGGAGAAGGAAATGGCAAACTACTTCTCTATTTTTGTGAAGAAAATCCCCAATGTGGTCATGAAGAGCTGGGCATGACTGAAAAATGAGCAGCCCTTAAAAGGGATTTGCAAGCTTGCACTAGAGGTGCTAGTCCTTCACAAATGCTCCAGATATATACTGACTAGAGCTCTTCAGGGAAGCAATTCCCAGTCAGCAAATCCATAGACATGGCATACGCTGGAAATAATAATATTAAAAAATAATGATAGCATTCATAGAATGCTTTAATATTTGCAAAGAACTTTATAAATAATATTTCATGTTCTCACAACTGTTAACCTTAGAAGAAATTTTTGATGAGTTGAAAGGAATAATATAAAATTTAACACCTTGTAAGCCATCTTCTGGTGCTGAAATGTGGGCCTGTGTTTACAAATATGGGCCTGTGTTTGCAGCCTTTACCACATCATAAGACCTGTCAAAGCTTTTCCTCCATTACTTGTAGTTGTCAAGAACCCTGTAAAGTAGGACTTCTTTGGAGGATCCAAGTAATGAAATACTATACCTTAATTTGAAAGAAGTTTCAATGTTTCAATAACAAATATTTATTCTGGACCTTTTATGCTAGGTGCTGAATATACCAAGACAAAATGAAACAGTCTTTTCCCTCATGGAACTTACATTCTTTTGGAGGATAAAACATGGAAACAGATCCAAAATGCATACAAAGCAATGTCAAGGGAGAGACATAATAGGTGAAATCAAGCAAAGCCAAAATTTGAGCATATTTTTTGATTGAGTTTGAGGGGAAAGAGGTTATAGTACTATTAAAGCTATGAGTTTAATTAGGGATTTGAAAAAGTTGTGAAAAGAACATGAACTGGGAGAAAAAAGATTCGAAGTCTAAATCTGGCTCTGTCACTAACTGTTAAATTACAGACAAATAACTTAAATTTTCCATACCCTCATTTCCTCTTTTGTAAAATGAAGGGGGGTAGTATTAGATTATTTACAAGATCTTTTTAAATTATAAATTCTATATTCTGTATTGTATGTTCATGCCCTTTATTTCTGAAATGTGTCTACTTAAACCCATGTAGCATTTATTAGATTGATAATCTGCCTCCCAAGTGTTGACCATCAATTAAATTAGGTTTCATGAATTGAACATTTATTAGTCACATACTATATCATAGACACTGATACAAAAAAATGATAGTCCTTGGATTATATGAGGGAGACAACTTGTGTTAATACAAATATATACAGAAGAAATGTAAAATAAAATGCAATATAATTTTCAAAGGGAAATCATTAACAGCTTGAGGGACAAGGAAGGCTTCAAATTGAAAGTGCAGCTTGAGCTGATCTTTAAAGGTAGTATAATGGAGAGTAGGCTCAAATTATTTTGCCCTTCCTCATTGGTTATACAGAGTGTGCCTTGGCTTCAATCAACTACGTGGAACTTTGGGAAGCAGTTTCTAGCCTTGAGTGGCTAAGGAACTTGTGTGATACTATGATGAAAAGTCTCCTAATGGTTGGTAGAACTGGAAGAATTGTTACACAGAATTTGCTGAGATAGAAATGAATGGGTGTGAAAATGAAGCAATCTACCCATATATTTCTCTTTTTTCTTTTCCTGAATTATGCTAAAAAAATAGATGAATTTCTAATTAGGCTGAAAGAAGGTAGGAATACTTTGAGTGGCCACCCTGAGAGCCAGGTAGGGGGAGACAAGGATAGTGGCAGCATTTAGAAGGATGATTTTTCATGTTAGAGAAAAGTATTAGCTATGGATTATAGAAAGGCATTGATCCTGGGTTACTTAGTGACTTGCCCAGAAGAGAGCTAAGTGAGCTTCATGAGGATGCCATGAAAGAGAGAAAAGAATTTCTAATGTAGAAGTTGTGAATAACTCCTTCACCCTAAATATTCTCTACACATGTGCCTCAGTATCATTAAATATTTAAGTTTGTGCCTTAGATGATTAGTATGTGTGGGAGACTGTGCTCCAGGTTTTAGGGGGAATATTTTTTGCCATTTGTTCTTATAACAGCCACTTTAGTAAATACTTTTTCTAAGTGCTAATTGCCTAGCTTTCTGATCACCAGTGGTGAATAAATCAGTGGGGGCTTGTGAGTAACTAGAAATCCAGCTCCTAAAGGGTTGCCCTTAGAAACCAGAGATACTTGTAGTTAGCAACCCTTTGGGGACACTAACTTTTGAGTGTAGGTTGAAGGAGTGGCCACAAAGAGGGTGCTCCAGTAGTAAGGAATTCTTTGAAGTAGAGGAGAAGAGAAAATGCATTCTAGACCTTGGGGATAACCAAGGAAAAGTCACAGGAATAGGAAATTTTGTGTGAAAAATAACAAGAAGGCAGGTTAAGCTGGATCATAATGAATGGGAAAGGAAATAATATTTAATGAGGATGGACAGGTAGGTTGGGGCTAGGTTGTAAAAGACTTTAAATGATAAACAAAGGATTTTATATTTGATCTGGGAGGCAATTGGAAGCCACTGGAGTTTACTGAATAAAGGAATGCAAAGTCAAAGTTGTACTTAAAATTGTACTTAAAGAAAATTACTTTGCTACCTATATAGAAGATGGATTTGAGCAGGGAGAGACTTGAGAAAGGGAGATCAATTAGGAGACTATAGGAATAATCCAGGTGAAAGGTTATGGGGGGTCTAAACTAATGTGATAGCTCTGTAAATAGTAAAAACTGGATATATGTGAAAGATGTAGAGGTAGAAATGACAGGATTTGGCAACTAATTAAAGATATAGGATGAAAGAAAGTGAAGAATTCCAAGGTGAGGCCTTAGGATACTGGAAGATTGCTACTCAACAGAAATAGGTAAGCATAGAAAAAATTTTGAAGTAAAAGATACTTAGTTCTATTTTTGGTGTGTTGCATTGTAATATCTCTGGAGCTTCCAATTTTAAATGTTTATATGCAGTTGATGTGGAAATGAAACTCAGTCGAGGGATTGGGGCTGTACATACAAATTTACCAAAAGGCTTAATACAGTTTTAATCTTAAAATAAGCTTTAAAAACATTTTGGGACATACTGTGTAGATCTGGGAGTCATCTGCATAGAGTCAGATAATAATTAGACTCATGAAAGTTATTAATGTCACCACATTAGTAAGTATATGGAGAAAAAAATAAGTGCCAGGACAAAGCCTTGAGAGACACTCAGAATTAGAGAGCATAATATGATAGTTGATAAACTAGAAAAAGAGACTGAATAGGAGTGGTCAGACAGGTAAGATGATAATCAGGAAAAAGTTATATCAGGAAAACCCAGAGAAGAGAATGTCTAGGAGAGGGTAAACAACAGTCAAAGTGTTTCAAAAAGTTCAGAGAGAGTTCTGGGTTAAGATGGCGGCAGAGTAAGAAGCAGCTCTTAACCTCTCCTGACTGAAACACACAAAACTCCTCAAGGGGACATAAAAACAAGTCCAGACGAACGGAGGAACCCCACAACAGGGCACAGCGTGGAAGGTACGTGGAATCGAGGCATTTCCATGCTATAAAGGGGTGAAACAGCTCTCACTAAATCACAGGCTGAGCAACCACCCCAACCCCACCCCCTCCACACACACCACCTATAGCGCTGAAGCCAGCTAAAAAGAAATAGAGCAAGTTTGGAGCACCCATCGAGTCATTGGCAGCTACAGGGCCTCAGTGAGATCTAATTATCTGTATTCCTTTGTAGAGAAATGTTATGTATAATTCTCTGTAGTGAACTCTATTCACTATTATAGTATTCACTATTATAGTAATCAGAAGGATAATTCACAGGGTGAGGGTTGAACACTAAATAATCTAAGATGACATGGGGGATGGGAAAGAGGGGGTGAATAGCAGGGGACACCAAGAGAAACTTGAGTGAATAAGAAAAATAGGATATTCTATTACACATAAAGAGGGCATGGGAGGGAGAGGGGACAAATACTATTATAAGAAGGAGAGGAAGAGAGCATTAAGAGGTAATAATCAAACCTTACTCTCAGAGTAATAAACCCAGAGAGGGAAGAGTAGCTATACTATCCATTGGGACATAAAACTCTTATCTAACCCTTCTGAGAAAGTTAGAAGGGAAAAACTAAGGGGAGCATGGGAGTGGGGAGGTCAAAAAAAGGGAGGGGAGAAGAAGAGGGAGGGAATTCATAAGGCCTTTAAAAACAAAAAGAGGGGGAAAAATAAGGGAGGGGGTAGAAAGGGAAGTTAATCAAGAGAGGGGATAAGGGATAGCGGCTCAATAACAAACCACTGGTTTAAAAGGAAAAAAGTATAAGGAAAAAGGGGGTAGGAACAGGGGAGGATACGAAAATGTCAGCAAATGCACAACTGATGATTATAACTCTGAATGTGAATGGGATGAACTCGCTCATAAAACGGAAGCAAATAGCGGAGTGGATTAGAAACCAAAATCCCACCATATGTTGTCTACAAGAAACACATATGAGGTGGGTGGACATACACAATTTTAAGGTTCAGGGCTTGAGCAAAGTCTTTTGGGCGTCAAATGAGAAAAAGAAGGCAGGAGTGGCTATTATGATTTCTGACAAAGCCAAAGTCAAAATAGATATGATTAAAAAAGACAGGGAAGGTCATTACATCCTGATTAAAGGCAGTATAAACAATGAGGAATTAACACTGCTCAATATGCATGCACCAAGTGGCATAGCACCCAAATTCATAAAGGAGAAACTGGCAGAGCTCCAGAAGGAAATAGATAGTAAAACCATACTAGTGGGAGATCTAAATATTCCTCTGTCAGATCTAGATAAATGAAACCGAAAAATAAATAAGAAAGAGGTAAGAGAGGTGAATGAAGTCCTATAAAAATTAGATTTAATTGATATGTGGAGAAAAATAAATAGGGACAAAAAGGAATACACCTTCTTTTCAGCTGCACATGGCACATTCACAAAGATTGACCATGTTATAGGGCATAGAATCATTGCAAACAAATGCAAAAGAGCAGAAATAATAAATGTAACCTTCTCAGATCATAATGCAATAAAAATAATAATTAGTAAGGGCACCTGGACAGGCAAATCAAAAACTAATTGGAAATTAAATAATATGATTCTCCAGAACCAATTAGTCAAAGAAGAAATCATAGAAACAA
>NC_058131.1:449702951-449737431 GCF_016433145.1 Gracilinanus agilis | reverse complement strand
AAAACACTTTCCAAACAAATAAAACTGGATCTAAACAATTGGAAAGCCATTGATTGCTCATGGGTAGGACGAGCTAACATAATAAAAATGACAATTCTACCCAAATTAATTTACCTATTTAGCGCCATACCTATCAAGCTACCAAAAAACTTCTTTACTGAATTAGAAAAAACTATAACAAATTTCATTTGGAATAACAAAAGATCAAGAATATCAAGGGAAAAATTAAAAAAAAATGTGAAGGAAGGGGGCCTAGCAGTACCAGATATTAAACTATACTATAAAGCAGCAGTCATCAAAACAATATGGTACTGGCTAAGAGACAGAGAGGAGGATCAATGGAATAGACTTGGAGTAAATGACATCAGCAAGACAGTGTATGATAAACCCAAAGAGCCCAACTTTTGGGACATGAATCCACTATTTGACAAAAACTGCTGGGAAATTTGGAAAACAATATGGGAGAGATTAGGTCTAGATCAACATCTCACACCCTACACCAAGATAAATTCAGAAGGGGTGAATGACTTGAATAGAAAGAGGGAAACTATAAATAAGTTAAGTGAACACAGAATAGTATACTTGTCAGATCTGTGGGAAAGGAAAGACTTTAAAACCAAGCAAGAGTTAGAGAAAATTACAAAATGTAAATTAGATGGTTTTGATTATATTAAACTAAAAAGTTTTTGTTCAAACAAAAACAATGTAGTCAAAATCAGAAGGGAAACAACAAATTGGGAAAAAATCTTTATAACGAAAAACTCTGACAGGGGTCTAATTACTCAAATATACAAGGAGTTAAAGCAATTGTATAAAAAATCAAGCCATTCCCCAATTGAAAAATGGGCAAGAGACATGAATAGGCAATTTTCAGGTAAAGAAATCAAAATTATCAATAAGCACATGAGAAAGTGTTCCAAATCTCTAATAATTAGAGAAATGCAAATCAAAACAACTCTGAGGTATCACCTCACACCCAGCAGATTGGCTAAAATGAAAGAAGGGGAGAGTAATGAATGTTGGAGGGGATGTGGCAAAATTGGGACATTAATGCATTGCTGGTGGAGCTTTGAACTGATCCAGCCATTCTGGCTGGCAATTTGGAATCATGCTCAAAGGGCTATAAAAGAATGCCTGCCCTTTGATCCAGCCATACCATTGCTGGGTTTGTACCCCAAAGAGATCATAGATAAACAGACTTGTACGAAAATATTTATAGCTGCGCTTTTTGTGGTGGCAACAAACTGGAAAAGGAGGGTATGTCCTTCAATTGGGGAATGGCTGAACAAACTGTGGTATATGCTGGTGATGGAATACTATTGTGCTAAAAGGAATAATAAACTGGAGGAGTTCCAGGCGAACTGGAGAGACCTCCAGGAACTGATGCAGAGCGAAAGGAGCAGAGCCAAAAGAACATTGTACACAGAGACTGATATACTATGGTAAAATTGAATGTAATAGATCTATACCAGCAGCAATACAGTGACCCAGGACAATTCTGAGGGATTTATGGTAAAGAACGCTGCCCACATTCAGAGGAAGGACTGCAGGAGAGGAAACATATAAGAAAAACAACTGCTTGAACGCATGGGTCGGGGTGGACATGATTGAGGGTGTGGACTCGAAACTACCACACCAATGCAACTACCAACAATTTGGAAACTGGTCTTGATCAAGGACACATGACAAAACTAGTGGAAATGTGCATCAGCCATGGGTGGGGGGAGTGCGGGGGGCAAAGGGGAAAGGAGGAGCATGAATCATGTAACCATGTTAAAAATGAATATTAATAAATGTTTAAAAAAAGAGTTCAGAGAGTTCAAGAAGGATGATGATTGAGAAAGGACGATTAGGATTTGTCAATTAAGAAATCTTGGTAACTTAGGAGAAAGCAATTTTATTTGAATCAAGCCTGATTCCGAAATGAATAGTTGTAATTCATCTTTCTTGCTCTAATATTTGGATGTTAAAATTATTTTCAGGTTGGCAAATGGAGGGAAGTTCTCTATTATATATATGTTCGTTTTGTTTGTCTTGTGCCTGACTCCTTATTGTCTGATGGATTTAGTTTGTATATTAAAAAAAATTTTTAAGGGTTTAGAAATGCTAGAATTAGGCTACTGGGGTAAAATGTAAATTCTTTCTCTTTTTATATTATAAAACCCCAAATCTATGCCTGACTAAAATTAGACTGAGTCAAAAAGAAAATAAATAATAATAATATGAATAATTACAATGATTATAAAATGCATGTTCTGGTATATTTTCAGATTCAACCATTTTTTTTGTTACCAAATTCACCAAACTATAAAGTAGTGAAAAATGAAACCAATAGTTAAAGTTTCCAATTGCTGATGAATGTCTAGATAGGTTAAGAAAAACTTCAGAACAAGTTGCATAGTTTTACTGTAGAATGGGACTGATAAATTACTTCAGTGTTCTATCTATGCCTTAGTGTCTGCTTTGTTCACTGACATCAGTTAGGCTCAGCAATCTACTGCTCTTGTTTTGATCTATAGATGGTGCTGTCTTCCTATATTTTGTATGAGTTGTTAGGAAAGAAACCATCTCTGAAAATAATCATGTGGAATACTGTATACTTTTCTGCCTAAATTCCCATTACTGCAAGGTGATAAAGAGAACTTTATTGTGTAGATCAAGGATAGAATGGGGGGGGTGGTAGTCTATGAATTAAGAAATTGTTAGAGATGAAAAACTTGCCTGCATCAAAGAGGTGAGGCAAAATGGATCATTATTTTTATGCTATAAGTTGATTTATTTTCTTTATGGGAAATCATACCTTAGCATTTGTAGTTCTGCACAAAAGATATACACACACAATGCTGATATGCTTAATGTTTAGGTAAAATTCATAGTAAATACTAATAGACATTAAATATTATTATGCAGAATTAAAATCTCATTATTTTTTCTCAAATTCTTAGAAGTCATGGTATGTCCAGTGTTATTGATAGTGCCTACAAGTACCTCTTCCCCTAAATCTATGATATTAGGACAAACTTAGACCAAGGAGGGAATATGTCTCAACTAAATTTTTTGTCCACCCTATTATCTACCACAGGTCTCTCTCTATACAACAGATGATGAACATATGATAAATTAAATTAATTTGAGATGAAAATGACTTTTCAGTTTAATAAATTTTCAAGTAGAAAATTGTTTTAAAACATACCAAGTATATACTTTTATGCTTATTTGTTTTTGTATTATTAAAGGATTAAATGAAAAATGTAAGTTTTACATTGTAAAGTATCCTGGCTCTATAGCAGAGGAATGGCGTTCAAGTTTTGCCTTTGATGATTCCATCTATGTATTTTTGGACAAGTCATTTAATCTTCTAGTGCTAACTTTACTTATCTGCAATATGTGGAAGTTGTCCTGGGTGGCTTCTGAAGTCCTTATAAGCTCCAGTTACATTATATTTTAAGTACAAATCTTCAGCTATTGATTAGCTTAAGTGAATATCCACAAGATGGCAGGATAACTTTTTTGTTCCTTTTAAAACAAACTTTATTTAGAGACATTACTAAATTTAGAGAAAATATATTGTGAATTTTAGGTTAACCAAATTGTAAAGCATTTAAGTGTTTAAAATATATTTTTTAAGAAAATAAGATGGCAAAAGATAGTTTAATTATATTTGCTTATTAGTTCATACATCTAGAACCTCAAACATTAAAAAAATTGTCCATCTTTATCAGTAGGATCTATTCCTATTTGCTTCAATCCAGCTAACCATATTCAGATACAAAGAAGCTATTCCTTCACTTGTGGGAGAAAAATAATAGAACACACGTGTGAGAGTCCACCATCCTAATCTGATAAATGGTTCATCCCTATGTGCTAAAATGCTACCACAAAATAGTAACCACGAAAGTTTAAAATATCTCAAATATTTACCAAAGTTGTTCCCTGTTTATTTTTAAGATCTGTTCTTATTTGACTTGGAATCACATATACTCTGATACAGTTCAACGGATCCATGATCTAACCGATATGGGTACTTTCTCCACAGGTACAAATAACAACCCATCCATCCCTTCTCATCCTGTGCAACTCATTGTTTATTTCCTCCAGTAAATCCTTCCTAGGAGGTTTGCCTAATGTGCTAAGGGAACATTCTTTTAGGTCTCAGCATTAATGAGTAACAAACAGTGCAGCACTCAGTATGTTCTTCCAAACCATGAATGCATTGTGAGCCATCCTGGTGCAAAAAGCACCTATATCATTGGGATCATGCCCTAGGCTATATTCTATAACTAAGTTTTTTCCCCCAGATTAGCCCTAGACCAGTTTTTGAAGGGCATGAACTGTATGATTACCACCTTCCCCCCTTTTTTTGCTGTTCCTCCACTCTCAAATCCATATTTAGTGCTGCTCTCTTATTTTTATGATTTTTCACTATCCACCTTCTTTCTTCACCAAGGCTTATACCGTTTCCAATCTCTTATCTTCACCTCCCCTGGAAAAGCAAGCAAACAAGCAAAAATTTACTTGTTCTATGTTCTATTTTTCTGAGAACTTGATTCCTAGGTAAACAGTAATAAATCTGATGAACTATTAATGCAAATTGATGTTTACCAGTTAATGTTTTATCATTTCTTCTCTAACATTTTCTTGGGGTTTAAATTTTAATCAGAAAAAGAAATTTATGGTCATAAACCAGTTCAGGGAGAAGAGACTACTTAGTAATCCTTAATTCACTGAAGAATCACAGTAGTGGCCAGTAATACTGTTCTTCTTACTGTCTTCACGCATGACATTCTGTCTTAGATTTCTATGACTTTGCACTTAGGACAGCATGTCTAGAATTCACTCCTTCCTCCTATCACCTCTGCCTCTTAAAATACCTAGATTCTTTTGACACAGTTCAAATGCTTCCTATATGAGGCTTTTCCTAATTCCTCCAGTTGATGCTGGAGCCTTTCTACATCAAATTACATTTTATTTATTTGGCATATTTTAACATATGTATTTGACGGAATACCACTGTCCTGTAAGAAATGATGAGCAGACTAATTTTAAGGAAGCATGGAAAACCTACATGAAATTATGAAGAGTAAAAGAAGTATAACCAAGAGAACATTATACACAGCAATAGAAATGTTATTTGAAGAATAACTTGTCTATGTCATTGAGAGAAAGAAGTAATAAGAAGAAACAAGCAGGACAGTTTTATATATACATATATCTTTTTGTGTAATGATGCCTTCTCTAGTGTGGAAAGAGGATGGAGTGAGGGAGATGCCTGGGAATTTTAATGTAAGAAACAAATTTTTTAAAAAAGAGTGGAAGCTCCTTGAGAGAAGCAACTATTTTTTGTCTTTTTATCCCTAATATCCAGCATGGTACTTGGTGCATAGTAAGTTTCATAAATGTTTATTGACAGATTGGTTGTTGATCCCATTAGCAAACATGAGTTTCCCCATTTCATGCTTCCTTTGATATTAATAATCAAAAGGTTGTTAAATAGTTATCTCTGTTGTAACAACTGCTAAGGAATCTTGTATGATTTTTACATATGAACTAGAGATACTCTATTAGAGGAGAACCTTTAAAATGCATTACTGCACTAAATCAAATGTTATTTTCAAAAAAGAATAGCAAACAATAAGTATTGTGGGTATTGTATTGTCTATATCTTTCATTGTAAAGTAATATATATATATATGATTATAAAGATGTGGACTATTGTGGAATATTATTTGTGAAAATTTATTCCTTTTTCATTTTCTCATCAGAGTTATTCTCAAGGTATACATAGTTTCTCAGAAAAGTTTTATATAGATGGAAAAGTTGATTTTGTATCCCCAGGACCTGGCACAAATTCCTGAAACGTATTAAATGAAACATATTAAGTGTTTTTCATTAATTGATTATTAACATTTTTCTACTCTCTGCTTTTTTGGGGTATAATATTCTGAATTTGTTTTTTCTACAGGCTTTTGATATCTTCCCAAACTTCAGCATTGATTCCTCAAGGTCTCAAAATGGTATCATCTGTAGTATAGACTTCCTCTGTGAATACTTTGTTTAATCCATCTGATTATTCCAATTTTTGCTTTTTCAGTGCTATTTCCATCTTCCACTGTAGCATTTTGGGTCTGTAATAATAGAGTCCAACTGTGAGGGCTCCGTTATCCTAGATCCTCATTGTTGAAGCCGTGACACATGTGCAGAACCAGCACTCCCAGAGCTGCTTGGTTCCCCCTCTTCCTAGGGCTTGAGGACATTTTTTGAATGCCCCACCCCTCTATCGAGCCACCCAAAGCAAACACTTTCTGTGGAAAATTCTATAGATTCAAATAAAAATTCATTGAAACTACATATAATTTTACCAGTAAGATACAAAATAAACTGAAATAAATCATTAGCATTTTTATATATTAACAAAGACCTTTAAGAAGAGATAGAGAGGTACCCCATTTAAAATAATCACAGACAGACATATATATTGAGAATGTATCTGCCAAAACAAACCCAGGAGCTATAGGAATATAATTATAAAACGCTATACAATAGTCAGATTTAAATAACTGGAGAAATATTAATTGTTCTTGGATTGGCAGAACCAATATAATTTAAATGATAATCCTACCTAAACTAATTTGCTTATTCAATGATATCCAAATTAAATTACCAAAAATTATTTTACTAAGTTAGAAAAAGTAATAATAAAAGTTCATTTTGAGGAGCAAAAGATCAAGCAAGGCTAGTAAAGAAATTAATGAAAGAAAATGTAAAGAAAGAGAGGAGATCTAGTAGTACCAGATTTTAAAACTATATTATAAAGCCTTAATAATTAAAACTATCTGGTACTGGCTAAGAAATGGAAAGGTAGATAAAAGCAACAGAAAAGATATACAACAAACACTTGTGAAAGATTATAGTAGCTTTGTATTTGACTAAAGTGTTGATCCAAGTTTTGGGGATAACAATTCACTATTTGCTGGGAAACTGGCAAGTAGTTTGACAGAAACTAGGTAAAGATACTTACATCATTCACTAAGATAAGATCAAATTATTATATGACCTAGACATAAAGAGAGATATCATAATCAAACTAGATGATCAGGGAATGTATTACCTTTCAGATTTAGATTTAGAGATAGCAGAGGAATTTATGAATAAATAAGAGATGAGAGCATTGTGAGGTATAAAATGGATAATTTTAATTACTATAAATTAAAATGGTTTTATACAAATAAAATGAATTTAGCCAAGATTAGAAGGAAAACAGAAAATTTGAGGAAAATTTTATAGACAAGGATTCCTTTGATAGCATATCTCAAATACACAAGGAACTTAGTCATATTTATAATATTAAGAACCACTTTCCAATTGATAAATGGTCAAAAGATATGAACAGACTGTTTTTAGATGAAAAAATAAAAACCACGTATAGGTAGATAAAAAAAATGCTCTTAAATTACCACTGATTAGAGAAAAAGCATATCAAAACAATTGTGAGATATCATCTAACACCTATTAGATAAGGACAAAATGACAAATGTTAGAGGGATAAATGTGATAAAATGGGGACACTAATACATTGTTGGTGGAACTTTGAATAGATTCAACCATTTGGGAGAACAATTTGGAATTATACTCATAGAGTTATAAAACTATGTATACCCTTTAACCAAGTAATATCTCTCTTGAGTTTGTTTCCCAATAAGATCAGAGAAAAAAGAAAATAATTTATATGTCCTCAGATATTTATAGTAGCTCTCTTTGTGGTGGCAAAGAACTGGAACTCAAGTGGATGTTCCTCAATTGGGGAATGGCTGAACAAGTTGTTGCATATGATCGTGGTAGAATAATTCTGTGCCATAAGAAGTGATGAGTGGGTTAATTAAAAAAAACTTGAAAACATCCACATGAAATTATGAGTAGCAAAACCAAGAGAACATTGTATATAGCTGCAAATTAACATTTGAAGAATAACTTGTGAATGACTATCTCTAGAGAGAGGACTGATAAATAGAAAAATGAGACATAATTTATATATACATATATAGTTTTTGTTAGGTCATACCTTCTACAAGTGAGGAAATGAAGAAGGGGGTGAGATGCCTGGGAATTTTAATATAACCAACAAAAAATAAATGAATAAAAAATTTAAAAGCAAAGTTATTAACAATCTCTAAAAAAAGAAAAGTTGTTATGATATATATACATATATATCATTGATACATCAATAAAAGACTTTTTTGAAGACCACAAACTTTTGATTACTTCTCCTCAAATCCTGAAGTGTATTTTTTTAACATATTTTTTTTTGTCATTATACCTTTTCATTAAAGTTACCCAGCATCAAAGCATTTGTTGATTTAATATGTAGGGTGTTGATGAAATTTTTTCTACCTCATCTTTGGTAACAGATGAAAGCATACAATCTGCAATTATTTTTATAGTGGCCTTTTTGCAGACTCTTATCTTGAGCACTGGAATGTGAAATGACCAAATATCCTTTGAAATGATTTTTTGTGTTACCTATAGATGCGATTAAAAACCAGCTCTGGCAATTCCTTTATTTACCTTGAAGGTGAATTTAATGGATCATCCTTCCATTTGCTTGCAATTTCTTTTTGTATTTTCTTTTCATTTAGATTGTGAATGACGAGAATGATAAAAATACAGTTACTATAGTAGTTCCATACATTGTACAAAGATCTTACATTCTTTGTATTTTTATTATATTTTAAAATTTTTTTAATTCTTTGTATTTTTAGCTGAGTTAATATTTGTAGAAAATCTAGAAAGTGTGATCCTATCTCCTTTTCCACTACTCTGCCATTGTCATTGCAGAAGCATGGGAACATGTCTTCATAGGATTGAAAATTATTTTAAACTTTTCCATTGTTTTGAGGATTTCTTTGGCCAAAGCATTCATTATCAAGGGATCAGTAACCTCTATACAGATATAAGTTTTGGCCAGGTTCACATTTTTTCATGTAATTCTTTTTTTTTAATATTTTCATGTAATTCTTCTTTTGTAATATTTTCATCCCATACTTTGTCTATCCATTTCCCTTTGGAGGATCATTCTTTAACTCTCTGACTTAAAGCCATATATATCACCAGAGGAATCCTGGAAATAAGAAGATAGGCCATTGTTTTGGGAATCTGGAGCATGTAAAAGTTAAATAATTTGCTAAGGTGACACAGGACGCAACTGAACCGAGATTACTGGAGCTTTGTTGTTTAGTTCTCTGTTATATTACTTTCCTAAATTTAAGCATCCTAAAAGACAGAAGTCTTTTGTTTTAACTCAGCAAACATTTCTTAACCCATTATGTTCAAATATGTCCATTTAAGTAGTCAAATTGTTATTCCTAAAAATTGATTATTAAAATATGCAGATGTTTCTAGAGCATGCTACACTTGAAATTTTAAGTGTGTTAAACTTTCTAATATAAGGTCACTTATATGCTTAAAACAGTTGAGAAACTGTTTTTTCAGCTGCCCTCAGAACTGTTCTGCAGTTGATTAATATTGACAGATAAAGATAGCTTTCTCCAGAGAATGATGTTTTTGTGGTTATTCTGCTACCACTAAAAATAGACATAGCACACCTTATCCACAGGGGGTACAAAGATGTGGTTTATAGACAGACATATGCTGACTAGACTCTAGAAAATAATAGTTGGATAATGACTTCATTGTTCCTGTGCTCATGAAAACCAAGTGTTATACAGTCAGACTAGGAAGCTGCTTACCTACATTACTTCAAATACTACTTTGAAAAAGCTGGCATTCATACTGGTTGGCAGTTAGAGCAAAAGGAGGATCAAGGAGTGGGAAGGATTTGGATTTTTCTAGTCACCCCCAAATCCTTGTAGCTCTAGGGAACTCCCTTCTACTTCCTCCATTTAACTTTAGGTTTAGTTTGTTATTTCTAAATAACGTAGAATAAAAGTGGCAGTTTTCTAGATGAAAAAGATACAATTGATACCAAGAAAATAGTTGCTATGATGACAGTATTTCTGATTTGATCATTAACAGAGTGAAATTCATTGAAGGAGTTTTTTGTATTATCTATTTATAAACTTAATAAGAAAGGAAAATTATGCACATAATTTGACAGTCTTGACTTTTGAATATATGTCATAAGGTAAGAACAATGCAAGGCAATCAGGAGCAAGATGAATTTTATTTTATATTTTTAGTATGATTTAACAATTTAGTTAAGTCAAATGATTAATAAAATGAGAACAAAAGTAATGAGATTCAAAAAGAAAGAATACAGGATAAATAAGGACTTCTTTTATAAATTGGGAGAAAACACTTGCAGAATAGTAAAATATAGACTACCGAGATTCAGATTAAAGGAATGTTGTTCAATAGTCAACTTAAGGTTTAAAGCTTTTAGAGTGTATAGGTTCAGGTCTAGGAGCATCACTGTATTTATTTATAATTTGGTCTTGTATGAACTGATGAGCAGTGTGCTAATCAGAACCAGGAGAACAATATTCACAAAACTACAAAAATGTATGTAACAAGGAACTGGCTAGACTTCCTTGCTTTGGGTCAACTTATATGTTTAGGGAGCATACTGCCAATGCATGATGATATATCAAATTGAAGGACCCTATCCCAATTCAGAGGACATTCACATATCTTTTTTTAAAATATATTTTTATTTATTTTGTTAAATATTTCCTAATTTCATGTGAGATTTTTAAAATTTATTTTTTTAAAATTTTGAGTTCCAAATTCTTTTCCACCTTTTTGCAGCTCCCTCCTCCTTGAGAAGGAAAGCAGTTTGATATTTATTATACATGAGAAGTCATATTAACCATGGTATAAAAGAAAACACAGACAAAAAAGAAGAAAAATTATGCTTCAGTCTTCTGAATTTTATCAATTTTCTTTCTAGAAGGGGATAGCATTTTTCATCATGAGTCCTTTGGAATTTTTTTTGGATTGTTGTCTTGATAAAAGCAGTTAAGTCTTTTACAGTTGATTATCTTTATACTATTGCTGTTACTGTGTATGGTCTTCTGGTTCTGCTCACTTCACTTTGCATGAGTTTATATGTCTTTCCAGGCTTTTCTGAAACCATTCATGCAGGTAGCTTTTGACTATGTACTATCTACTGTTTTTGCAGTTTTAATTGGTAGCTAACAAGCAGAAAATAAGTGAACATACAAAATGTTCCAGTGGAGGAATATGATTTCTCTCTTCCTTAGTGAAGCCTCTGGATAGGGAATGCAGGGGCTTCTGTTGCTGTCCTTATATTCCCTTGTAGTCCTAATATGTGGCCATGAATGAATGACTTTGCCATTTTTTGTCTCTGAGTATTTTTTGTTGTTGTTGTTGTTGTTGTTGTTAAACTTTATTGCTGTTCAGCCATTCAGTTGTGTCTGATTCTTAATAGTCCTATATGGGGTTTTCTTGTCAAAAATATTGGAGTGGTTTGCCATTCCTTCTCTAACGGATTAAAGTAAATAGAGGTTAAGTGACTTGCCCAGGGTCACACAACTAGTGAGTGTCTGAGACTGACTTTGAACTCAGGTCTCCCTGACTCAAGATATATTGGAGTAAGAACAGAACTTGTGATTTTGTGAGCTTTGGAAGATCAGTAGAGCTTTTAGAGGTCCCTGAAGTAAAAGGAGCTCGTAGCTACTAGAGGTGAGCTTGGTAAAGAGCTAGACTTGAAGGGCAACTCTCTAGATCCAACCTGACTAGCCCAGTCAGGTATCATTCTTATAGCCCTGCAAACAAGGGAGAGACTTTTCTATTAGCTGTGTCGTATCCAGAAATGAATTTGTTGAGAAGATAGCTTTATAGAGCAGGAATGAAGGTGCTTAAGGGAGAATATGAACCATATTTTTTATGTGGGGATTGTTTTTTGGTCCTTGCAATATTTTTTCAGTAAATATACATTAATAATAGATGTTAATTGGTTATCAATGAGATTGATGAAATATCTACTGGTTTAAGTAATATTATGTCAGAAATTATATTAGATATATCAGATTATTTATATTAGTAGTGCTAATCACTGGAAGGCAATATAGAAGACATGCTAACTTATCAAAAACTATTGATGAAGGTTCAAAAACATTATTATTAGAAAGATAACCTTGATATCTTAAGGTTACCACCAAAACTCCAGTTGGAACAATATCCAAACTCTGAGTACTCAAAGGAATGAGCAAGTAAGTGCTACATGTATATGAAAAGAACACTAAAAAAAGAAACAGAATGCAGACAGATCATAGTGGAGCATGTGGAAGAAGGATTAGATTTGTTGTCATTGGTCCCAAACAGCCAAATCAGGAGTTATGAGTTAAAGTTACAAAGAGAAAAATTTAGGTTTGAGTTTAGGAAATCCAATAGCTAGAGATATCCTAAAGTGAAATGGATTGCTTTGAGAGATGGTAGATTCCCCCTACTTGGAGGTCTTCAAGCTGTGTTGTTCAATCATCCAGTAAAGTCCAACACTTCTTGACTCTGTGGACCATAATACACTAATGCTGTCCATGGGATTTCTCTTGGCTAAGGTAATGGAATGGTTGGCCATTTCCATCTTTAGTGAATTAAGGCAAACAGGTTAAGTGATTTGCCCAGGGTCACACACCTAGAAAGTATCTGAGACCAAATTTTACTTCAGGTCTTCATGACTCCAGGTTCAGCCTTGTATCCACTGAGCCACCTAACTGTTTCATGTTAGAGTAAGAATTACTTTTGTGTATTAGATTAGATGGCCCTTAAAATATTTTCTAATTCTCAAAAATTGTGATCCTGCAACACAAAACAAATATGATACTCTGTAGAAAAATAAAAAGACCACCCAAAAAGAAGTTTTGGGAATGTGTGAGAGCAAGAGATACAGAGCCTGTATGCCCCAGTTGAAGCCTTAAAATGTCAAGAGAAAGCTGTAGAAAGTCTCTGGCATTTTTGGTGAATCCTCTGTGGCAAATGTATGGGAAGAAATAGACATGTGTTGGCAAACCTATGGCATGTGAGCCAGAGGGAGCTGCTCTCTTTCTCCTCTCCACGTGGGCCAGAGGACTTTTCTCACATGATCTGCCCCACTGCCCAGCAGCTGAATGGGAGCACTTTCTCCCTCCCCTGTCTGGGGAAAGGTGGGGAGGGAGGTTCACATGTGGCATGAGGGTTGCAGTTTGACCACTTGATGTCTAAAAGTTTTGCCATCACTGAAATAGGCAATATTTGCCCAGGATAGATTGCAATTTGCATTGTTAGAAGATACATAGACATAAATTAAATCATAGATCAAATTATATGCCAACAAAATGTTAAAAATTAAATGAAAAAGGATATCAAAAATATAAAACTCATGGGGCAGCTAGATAGCTCAGTGGAGTGAGAGTCAGGCCTAGAGACAGGAGGTCCTAGGTTCAAACCCGGCCTCAGCCACTTCCCAGCTGTGTGACCCTGGGCAGGTCACTTGACCCCCATTGTCCACCCTTACCAATCTTCCACCTATGAGACAATACACCGAAGTACAAGGGTTTAAAAAAAATAAAACTCAGATTTTATATATAGAGGCATTAATATAGATATTTAACTATAAAGATGACATATAATGTCCATGACTATATAATATCTATACATATTATGCATATGGATCTATTTTTGTATATATTAAAGGAAACATTTGAGATTATCTATCAGACTGTCATGATCTAGACAAGAGGTATTCATCCACTTAGTGTTTCCTGTGTGGATGGATTCACAATTAATTTGGTATATTTCCAAAAATTTGCTTCATCTGTTATAAATTCCTTTAAAATTTTTTGATTTTTTAAATTTGGCTCTTTTTTCTTTAAAAAAAATCAGTTTGTTTTATTAGTTTAAAAATTTATATATCATTTCAACAGGGTTTTTTAATCTCTGCTTTTCTGTTTTTAGTTTATTTTAGAGAGTGCTTTATTGATTTTCTGTTTTAAAAAACTGCAGTTCAGTTTTTTGATGTTCTTGTCCTTGTCCTTGTCCTTGTCCTTGTCCTTGTCCTTGTCCTTGTCCTTATTCTTCTCTTTCTCCCCCTCTCTCAGATAACTGCTTAGAGATACAAATTTACTCCTGAAGACAACTTTGTTTGAATCATAAGCACTGGTCTATTTTTTTTAATTTAAACATTTATTAATATTCATTTTTAACATGGTTACATGATTCATGCTCCTACTTTCCCCTTCACCCCCCGCACTCCCCCCACCCATGGCTGATGCACATTTCCACTGGTTTTGTCATGTGTCCTTGATCAAGACCTATTTCCAAATTGTTGGTAGTTGCATTGGTGTGGTAGTTTCAAGTCCACACCCTCAATCATGTCCACCCCGACCCATGCGTTCAAGCAGTTGTTTTTCTTATATGTTTCCTCTCCTGCAGTTCTTCCTCTGAATGTGGGTAGCGTTCTTTACCATAAATCCCTCAGAGCTGTCCTGGGTCATTGTATTGCTGCTGGTACAGAGGTCTATTACATTCAATTTTACCACAGTTATCAGAATTTTAAGAACTCCCAACAACTTAACACAAGCATTAGACAGATGCCTATTAATGAATGTTACAAATTTGGCCTTATTAGTAAAACCTAATTTTAAATACAACTTATTTCCCCCCTCCCACTAGATAGGAAGTCTTGGTGCACATATTTTCATAATTAACATATATTTAACTTTATCTTTTATAATTAACCATGTTCTACTTTTTCTTAGAATAGTGCAAGAGTTAAGTAAAATAACTTACTTTTTGTCTAGGATTCACAGTTATCTTAGGGGAAGTCAAGTTCAAAAGAATTACCTATTAGGAATTTTATGGGACTCTCAATCACTGAGTGGTAAAACATTAATAATAATTTGGAAGTTACTTTTGATCTTACACTTTTAAAATTAGAGGGAAGAGAGAATCAGTATACTTTTTTTGTGAGGAAGGCTATAGGACATAGAAGTTTAAATGTTAAAAGTAAATATTGTTAAGCAGCATATAAAGTGAAATGTATTTCTTCCTCTTAGTATGAAACTATTTTAACTTAATGTCAATAGAGGTTAAATTAGTACAAACTTTTCTTATTAAAATAAATGTTTCCTTTTAGAATGCATGATAATCATAATCAAGACAAAATTTGTTCTGTTATTTATTTTCAAAATGATTGTACATGTTTAGCAGACTTTTGATTTAAATCCCTAGGGATATATTGGAGACAGATGTTTAGATGACCTCATGTTTAAAGTAATGTTATATTTGGACACAAGATTAAATTCTCCTTTAAATCTCTCATTATGTTAGACTGTGTATTAGGATGAAGAAACTAATCAATGAAATGCATTGGATTAATATAATTTCTAATTTTTCAAATAAACTATTCTATTTTAATGGAATTCTACAGAGTACAACAGGGCTGATTATGAAACAGCTGTTTACAAATGAAAATATTGTTTTTGGCTGGTCAACTAAATGAGAAACAGATTTAAAAATTTCCATGAATTTGAATGCAAATTTACCATATCATTTATACCATCCCCCCAAAGTTTGGTAAAAGTCTTCAATGAAGTTGATAACATAAATACATTCGAAGACTATTTTGTAGAAAATCATGGACATTTTTTTTTATCATTTTCCTTTACTGAATAACTCTTTTTCTTGGCTAAAATTAACATCATGACCACTAAGCATGATTGTTTATGGTACACTGGACAACCTCATACTTATAGTAATTTTAATTATTTCATGAGTAGTGATTGGCAAAACTGTTCTGTTGAAAATATATACAGAATTAAAAATTGAGAAATGTGAAAAGTAATTAAAATACTTGAAAGCCATTTGAAAAATAGAAATGGCTGATTTTTTTACTAGCACATTGGATAGAGTGCTGGTTTGGGGTCTGGCTTCAGACACTTACTAGCTGTGTGACCCCGGGCAAGGTGCTAAATCTGTTTGCTTTAGTTTCTTCATCTGTAAAATAGGGATAATAAAAGAGCATATCTCCTAGGACTGTTATGAGGATCAATTGAAATGTCAGGCTTTTAGTATATTGCCTGGCATGTGCTAGCATTATGATAATGTAAGTTAAAAAATACTGAAAGTAATTTTAAAAAATGGCACTCTGAGATATAGAGGACTAAAACTAATAAAAATTAGTTTCTTATTTCAATTTTAGTTGCTAAAGAAAACTTTAAGATTTTTTGTATCTAAAATAGCAATTAATATTAAATGAGGGAACAGCTAAGTGGATTGAGAGCCAGAACTGGAGATGGGAAGTTCTAGTTTCAAATTGGGTCTCAACTACTTTCTGGCTGTGTGACCCTGGGCAAGTCACTTTGCATAATATGGAAGGTAAAGGTTTGAAACAAAAAAGAAAAAATTAAATGAAGGCCTTACTGGTTTAGTTTTATTTATTTTAATATGGTCCTTTGTCAACATAAATCAAATCATATTTGTGGAATGTTATATATAGTATGCCCAATAATGGTAAATCCTTCCACTTAGTGTTCTAGTTCCATTTTTGCCCTACTTTTTAGTCTTTTTTTTTTTGCCAATTTTCTTATGTTTCCTCAGTAGCCTTTTTTATCATCTGAGGTTAAATTTCTTTCTTGGTAACACATCCGCTTCTATAGCCACTACTTGTTAATAATACAAATAAAAGAGAAGCAGGTGAAACTGGCACAATGCTTACAAGGCAAGTTTAGGAGCAAAATGCAGGAATGCCACTAAATTAAATACTAACATTCTTTTGACATTGGTGAATATGTCTGCTAGGGATGACTAATCTTTAAAAAACTTTGAGTATTTTTTGTCTAGATATATTCTTTTTTTTTTTACTTTTAAACCTTTAACTTCTGTGTATTGTCTCATAGGTGGAAGAGTAGTAAGGGTGGGCAATGGGGGTCAACTGACTTGCCCAGGGTCACACAGCTGGGAAGTGTCTAAGGCCGGTTTTGAACCTAGGACCTCCCGTCTCTAGGCCTGACTCTCAATACACTGAGCTACCCAGCTGCCTCCTAGATATATTCTTGATATCAGTTGCTAATACCTTTGAGACTTATTCATTGACATAAACTTTATACAAACACCCACCCACCAAGTTCTTACTTATTTATGAACTGTGGGACTATTTTTCGCAACTTGTTCTTTGTTTTTAAGGCTATCTACCATATTTCATGTTGATATACCACAAATATCATTTAGAATTAGCTTGTAGTTGTGATTGTTTTCATCCCCTGTTTTCACATACTCTTATTTCTTGTTTACTTGTATGCAAAAATGAAACAAACAGCTCAGATGAGAATGAACTTAATAGTTAATAAAAGAGATTTGTTTATGTAATCTCTTACAGAGCAGATTCTTGTATCTGGAACAAAAATCCAAGACAATAACAGATATTAGAGTAGGGGAAGACAGAATATAGGATTGTGACCATAAAGGGAGGAAGTATACCCCTGGATGTTTCTGTCTATGCCCTTAAAAGTTTCTGCCCAGTAGCAAAAATCTGATAGCCTCCCCCTACTTATGTCTCTGCTTAAGCTATCCTGCCAACCCAACCACAAGCACCTTATACCCACATTGTATTTGGTGGAAACCCGATGTTACTCTTGATGGTAATTAGAGTCACATGAGACTACAAAGTGCTTATGATAGTTTCTTTCTGAAATATAAAATCATGTATGCATCAAAACACTAGGTTCAGAAGTATTTTATTATCAAAATAAGTTTGGTAATCCAAAGAAAGAATTGTTGGCGTCAGATGGATATGGATTTGGCTCAAAGGATATTATTTTTCTCATCACTGTATTTATGATTTTATTTTGGGGTTTTGGTTTTGTATGAGTGTGCTCTTACAACAGTGACCAGTATGGAAGTATGTTTTGCATAATAATAAAAATAAGATTAAAAAAATAAGCTCAGTCTTAACAATATGTAGCAAAATTTCTCCATTCCCCCTTTAATCCCAGATATATTCCATACCCTTAAGCAATCTACTCCTGAAGACCAAGATTTTGGAGTTCCATTAATGTGTTTTGAGCCTAAAAGTATTCCAATGTCCAATGTATATTACTCATTTGCAAGTAGTTGGACATACCATTATAAACTATTTATAAATGGGACCAAAAAATTTAAGCTCAGGAAAAAAAAACCTGTTGATATCTTTCCTACAAATAAGAAATTAAGGAATTAACATTTATGCATGCTGGAAAAATATTGTATGACTTAAAAGTTATAAAGTAGCTTAAAAGTATTAAGTAGCTTAAAAGATGTGAAGGGAAAAAATTGAAAAAAATACCCACAGGATATGATTGGGGATATTGAATCTAAATGATCACCCTAGTGCAAATATCAATAATATGGAAATAGGTCCTCATCAGAAACACATGTAAAACCCAGTGGAATTGTGCATTGGCTATGGGAGGGGGTGGGGGAGAGTAGTAAAAGAACATGAATCTTGTAACCATGGTAAAATATTCTTAATTAATTAATTAAATAAAAAATACCCACAAGTGGAGAAAGGTAGAAAGCCAATGTTTTAATGCTTTACATTAAATCAATTCCTTTTAACAAATTGATTTCATAACATGAATATGACAGTATCATAGGATCTTTATAAATATTTTATTAAATCATCTTTTATATTAAAATAACTGTTGCTGTTGAAGATCAAATAACTTCAGCCTCTTAAACAATCTTAGAAAAGTCCAAAAACTTGAGAAGAGTTCTGAACATTAAAATCGTATATTAACATGAAAATAATTTCATTTCTCCCAAAGTGATCTGATTGCTGCCCCAATCTCTGTAAATTCCTAATGTGGGTTTCAATCTAAGCTACAATCGATGTTTCTGAACATAGCTTCTATAAGCACCAAGAAAGCTTTGTTGGTTCAGTCAAGGAACTGCAGTCTTCCTTTTGAGGGACTCCTGCTCCAGTTGTTCTTCTGCAAAATAGACTAAATGCTGGAACTGAGACCCAGCTTTGCTCTGGAGATCTGAACCACACCACTGTTGCTTGCTTCTGGACCTCCTTCTTTTTCAGTATAGAGCTAAGGGTCTAATTACTTATGAATGACATCCCCATGGTTAGATACATGTCTCTGTCTGTCCTTAATCTGTGATCCAGAACTTGGAGATGGGTAATATATCTGCCATTGGCATCTGTCCCTGTGGCTGTGTCCTGGTTTGGGTCTGATGGTATCCTGCTATGCCTCTGGGATGTTCTTTTGCCAGAATACACAGTTCCTCTTTAGATAGTAGAGAGTCTTGCATGTGGTATGCTCCTGGCCCAACCCATCCCCAGTGTCTAAAAACTTTTATCTCCTTAAACCAAGCTGGGCTAGATAAATCAATGAATATTTATTAAGTGCCTGCTTACTCAGTTAAGTGGAGATACATTAAAAGGCAAAAGACAGGGGGCAGCTGGGCAGCTCAGTGAATTGAGAGCCAGGCCTAGAGACGGGAGGTCCTAGGTTCAAATCTGGCCTCAGACTCTTCCTAGCTGTGTGACCCTGGGCAAGTCACTTAACCCCAATTGCCCAGCTCTTACCACTCTTCTGCCTTGGAGCCAATACATAGCATTGACTCCAAAACAGAAGGTAAGGGTTAAGAAAAAAAGAAAAAGTAGAAAAAAAAAAGGCAAAAGACAGTCCTTGCATTCAAGGAGTTTGTAATCTAATGACTCATTGTCACGTTTTTTGGGGGGTTTCTCTATCAGGATTCAATTTGTTTTTTCTAATTTCTAATTCTCTTTGGCAGGTTTTATAGACTGGAGCTTGGCTATGCCGTTTTCTACAACTCCACTATCTTACTCCCCTTTCACCCCATCTCCATTAATTGCATAGTAATTTAAAAAATATATCTTTTTTCTCCAATTACATGTAAAAACACTTTTAAACATTCTTTTTTTAGCAAATTTTGAATTCTAAATTATCTCTCTGTCAGCTCTCTCTTCCCCCTTCCCTAAGATGGTAAGCAATCTCATATGGATTTTACATGTGTAAACATATAAACTATTTTTCCATATTATTTTTCCATATTAGTCATTTTTTGGTAGAGATCTCAAACAATAGAAGAAGAAAGTGAATTTTAGTATGTTATGGTCTGCATTCAAATTCCTTCAGTTCTTTCTTTGGAGGTGGATGGATGGTATTTTTCATCATGAGTCTTTGGGATTGTCTTGGATTCCTAAGAATAGCTGCCATTTACAGTTGTTCACCAAAAAAAAAAAGAAGTGCTGTTACTGTGTTCTTTGTTCTGGTTCTGCTCACTTTATATCAATTCATGTAACTCTTTACAGATTTTTCTGAAATCAGCATGCTTGCTATTTCTTGTAGCATAATAGTAAGTATTCTATTACAACCCACATGCTGGAATTTGTTCAGTCATTCCCCATAATTCAAATAGTTTTGAATTGCTTTCCAGATTGATTGGATCAATTCGTAGATCTGTCGACAAAACATTGATTGGTATGCCTATTTTCCCATTTCAAGTGAAAAGGCATGAAGAAGGGAGATGCAGATGCAGATTTTGGTTGAATAGTGTATGTTCATTTTATTCAGTATATTGTATCCTTTATGTGTTCTAGTGACTGACTTTTCAATTTTTTTTTCAGACAGCACCAAATAACTGTTTTGTAGTATAATTTGAGACCTGCTAAGCCTCTTTCTTTTGTGCTTTTTCCCATTATTTCCCTTGAGAATCTTGGCCTTTTGTTCCTCCAGATGAATTTTCTGCTATTTTTTTTCTAGTTCATTAAGTAACTCTGTGATACAAACAACATTTTGGAAGGGGTAGTGTTGAGTTTAATAGAGAAAGAACTGATGCCTTAATTTTTGTGCTCTTAAAATTATTGTTGAAATATGTGACCAATAATTTTTGGAATTAACTAATATGGTAAGTTTATTTTTTTCATATGTGAAGGAACTAACAGTAATTTCACTTCCTATTTTTCTAATACATCAAGCAACTATCTTTTTAAACAAAAGGATTTTCATCCTGTAGGTAGGTTTACTCATTGTAAATTATAATGACAAAAATCTAAAACTGAGGGTAGAACTTTAATAATTTTAAAATTTTACATCTTTTGTTTTTATAGAATTTGGCTTCCAAATATATCCTTTCCTGGGCAAAAATCCATTGCACTTAGAATAACATCCTGGAAGACATAAAGATAACTGGGATTTCTGAACAGATATTTGGTTTTAACTGTCACCCAATTCTTCTAGTTTTCCTTCACATAGGTGGGAAGAATTAGTGTCAACTGCATTTTTTTCAGTTAGGGGAAAGGGTTATAGATATCTCAGTAGAGTCATTGCAGTTGGGGATGTCACTGCCATTAGTTTTCTCTGGGCTTCAGAAATGGTCCTAGTGTGGTTTGCAGTCCTTCAGACCTAGTGCTTTTTATGGCCCATTTATTTCTCCCTCTGTATTCCTTCTTTTTGCTTGGTAGAGTATATGTTGCTTTTACCTGAGGGAGGGTCAAAGAGAAGTTTTTCTAATAGTGTCATTACAAAATATTTATAGCTGCACTTTTTGTGGTGGAAAAAGAATTGGAAACAAAAGGAATGTTCCTCAATTGGGGAATGGCTGAATAAAATCTGGTATATGATGATGATGGAACACTATTTGTACTATAAGAAACGATGAACAGAATGATTTAAGAAAGAACTGGAAAGACCTGCATGAACAGATGCAGAATGAAGTAAGCAGAACCAGGAGAACATTATATACAGTAAATGAAATATTGTGGAGCAATCAAATGTGATAGACTTTCCTATTAATAGCAATACAATGATCCAGGACAATTCTGAGGGATTAACGAAAAAGGATGCTGTCCACCTCTAGAGAAAGAACTGTTGGAGTTTAGCTAAAGATGAAAATGTGATTTATCACCTGTTTATTTGGGTATATGATTTGGAGTTTTGTTGTTAATAGATTATTCACTTACAAAAATGACTAATATGGAAATGTTTTGTGTGATAATATTTGTATAATCCAGATTGAATTGCTTATCAACTTTGGGAGGGGGAGGGAAGAAGAGAGGAAGACAATTTGAATCCTATAACTCTGGAAAACATGGAAATTTGTTATTAAAATAAAATAAATATAAAAAAATTAAATAGTGTCATTTTTATATAATTTCAGAATATCCTAAGTCCTTGTTTCATAGGCACATATCCCCACATAATCCTAACATTTAGCTTATGCTTACTACTTTGGGAATGAAAGATGGGATGGTAGAATATTGTGTTCATGCTCTAAGTGTAAATTCATAAGATTCCTACCTTACCTAGTCAGGGCTGTTTTGTCTTCTAATCTTTAGAATTTGGCTCCAGTTATTTTTACATCTGGCTCTGAATCTCTTTAGAGGTTGGAGGGTTGAGGTTTGTAGAAAGCAAGTAATCCTCCATTTTGTTGGTCATGTGTCCCAATTACTGTTTTTAATAAGATTATGTGTTTTGGTTACTTGGATAGGTCTGTATTATAAAACCCTTGTTCCAACAAGTATAAAGCAGTATGAAATTTAGTAGACCATCTGAAATATTATACAGTATATATGTGTGAGTATTGAATACCACTTACAATATAGTACATATTTACTCCAAATCAGAGAGAGTAGGCTTAATGAAAATTAAGACCACTATGCTATAATTCTGAAGTGCCCCATAACTCTCAGAAAAGGACCCAGGAATTCTGTGGTTCTTTGCCACTCAAAATCAAAGCTTTGTGAACAAGCAGTCACTGATGTATTTATTTTATCCAGTCAGCCCTAGTTTAGAATTGGTTCAAAACAAAGGCATCCAGTAAATAAAAAAAAAAGAGCAATATAACATGATCCCCACAGTCCTGTAGCATATTCTCCCACAAATAAATACATCATTAGTGGGAAAAGTGACAAATATGACCAGAAAACATGTAGGGGATAGAGGACGTGTGTGGCCATGATGTACGTATATTGGAAGAGACTATATATATGTATATATATATACGCATATATATGTATATATATACATACAAAGAGAATATGTGTGATCAGAGCACACACAGATAGAGGAAACTCCCACTTCTTAAGCTCAAAGTCACTGAACTTTGCAGCACGTTTGTAAGCCTTGTTCTTTGTTCTCTCATCTTTTCTGGGAATTGAAGCTTTGTATAGTTTCTGCAATTTCTACTGGAAGCTTCTCTCCTGGTCCTGATTGCTGTTGTCTGCTGCTAGGCATGGCTTCACTGAGTTGAATATCTTCTCTTTCTTCTCTCTTCAGCTGTAGTCTTTTGTTGGGGTACTGTTTCTTCCTAACAAGAAGTGGAATCTTGCCATGCCTTTTCACATTTTTTTTTCAAGGTTTTTAAGAAAGTAACAGCTCTCCTTGCTGTACTTAACCATTGGACCACCAAGAGTTATTCTGAGGTAACAAAGACTTTCCCAATATTTTTTTTTCCTTAAGGAGTTATCCTTCCCTTCATTTTATTTTTTTTAATTATTTTTTTAAAATCCATACCTTTATCTTAGAGTCAATACTGTGTATTGGCTCCAAGGCAGAAGAGTGGTAAGGGTAGGCAATGGGGGTCAACTGACTTGCCCAGAGTCACACAGCTGGGAAGTGTGTGAGGCCAGATTTGAACCCAGGACCTCCTGTCTCTAAGCCTGGCTCTCAATCCACTGAGCTACCCAGCTGCCCCCCTGTCCCTTCATTTTAAATTCCAAACTCTTTAGAAGTAGAACAGAGCCCCTAATTTGTGCTCTCTGGTTCAATTCCATTTTATTAAATGTACTTCTGGTTACTGAACTTTGCCTTCCTATTTAAGGTTCTCTGACTTATCTATACTTTGATCAGCTTAAGAGGTTTCCTTCCCAACAAACTGTCCAGTGTTCTCTACAGTTTCCCAATTCCATAATACTCCCATACAGATAATGATGGTATGGAAGAACACAGAAACAAAATAAAGCCCAATGGAAATCTTACCCTTGCTTAGCCATATTTCTGTCTTTGTTATGTATATGCCATTAACAAAGCCTTTTTTGGCGTTGGCATCCTCTATGAAGTCATATTATAGACTCAATTCTAGGAGTAACAAAAATGTTTGGAAGTAATTGATATATAGTGTTTCTTATAATGTGAGCACTCAACAAACTTTTGTTCATTGAGAGGCAGCTGGTGGCATAGTGAATAGATCGCAGGGTCAGGAAGACCAAAATTCAAATCCTGCCTCAGACACTTGGCTGTGTTATTTTGGGCAAGCCATGTAACCTTTGTTTACCTCAGTTTCCTTATCTGTAAAATGGGAGTACCACTACATCCCAGCATTGTTATGAGAAACAAACGAGATATTTATAAAATGCTAAGAAAGTACCTAGTACAGAGCAGGAGCTGTAGAAATAAAAATGTAGTGACTTACCCTTCCCCCTCTCTTCTTAATTGAGACTTTAAAGACCATCTTTAGGTAAGCATTTTAGTTAAAGCAATATGGTACAGTAGAAGGACCTGGCTTGAATCCCAGCTCTGCCACTTATTAAATCTGTTATTGTGGGAGAATTATATAACTTCCCAGAGTTTTATTTTTCTCATCTGTAAAAAGAGGACATTGTAGTGAATGGCCCCTAAGATTTCTCATTCTTGGAGACCCCTTTGAATTCAACTTTTCCCTTTTGTCCTATTTGTTGTTAAACCTCCACCCCCAACTTTACCCCTCAGGGTAGCATCTTCAGCATAAACATGTCCCTTATTTAAAATATCTTAACATAAGTACTGTTATTTCTTTTACATTGCTGTTTTTAACAGGACTAACAAAAAATGTTACTCGGGCAGAAGAGATTCTTGAAATACAGATATATATTGCACTTGAAGCACTCCTACAGCTGTAGTCATCACCAGAGCTTTTGCTGCTCTTCATTTCAATTGGAATAAAAGTATAATGACGGATGAATGTAAAATTCTTGATAACTGAATGACACAATTGATTTAATTCATATGTAAATAACATGTTATTGGTTTCATGCATTTTAATGATTAAAATATTCTGAACATGTTTGACAGTAGAATCGTATGTTATTTTTACAATAGTTTGTTGGTTAATGTGATGTAAAAGTTTAATAAATAAAGACCAGATCTCCATAAAGCTCTGGAAGGGACAAACTTACTGTACTTATGAGGTTAGAATTCATCTAGAAAATAAATAAATCACCAGAGGAGAGCCTCTGAATATTTTGGAGCAATGCGGTTATGAGAATAAAAAATTGTCTTACTCTCCCCCTTTTCTACCAATCTTTATGGTGTTTCAGATGCTGACTATATTAATGTGTTTTTTAATGATGATATATATTCCTTTGATCATCAGACTCTTGCTTAGGCACTGTTTTCAATCCTAGGCAGCATCAGTACTTGGCAAACCTCTTGGGATCCTTTGGCAGTACTGTCTCTCTTAGACCTGTGTCTCATTATGATATGTAAAGAGCCACCTCTCTTAGCCAGTCTCCTCAATATAACCCAGGGGAAAAGACGCCAAAGAGTCTAGGACATTTGGCCTAAAAGAAAGTATTCTTGATTGAGTGGTCAGGTTAGCTATTATAGCCAGAAAGTTGATAATATACTGGCATCTGGCCATCCCACATTTGGATCAGGATACTGTTCTGAATAGAGTTATCAGTCTGGCTATTGTTATCAGGTATGCCCCAAGGAAGTCACATCAGCAGAATGGTTCTGCCTAGTTTCATTCTTTCGGATAGGAAGGCTGCTTTGTGCTGGAGAAGGAAAATATGAAGACATAACTTTTTCTTTAGAAAAATTTTAAAAAAACAAACCCTTATATTGTGTTAATATAATCCCATGTTGGGGGCAGCTGGGGGGCTAAGTGGATTGAGAGTCAGGCTCAGAGGCCCAGGCCCAGGCCCAGGAAGTGTTTTGAGGCCAGGTCCTGGGTTCAAATCTGGCCTCAAGACACTTCCTAGCTGTGTGACCCTAGGCAAGTCACTTAACCCTCCACTGTCTAACCCTTGCTACTCTTCTGCCTTGGAACCAATACACAGTATTGATTCCAAGATGGAAGGTAAGAGTTTAAAAAATATATATAATTCTATACCTTCTTTTCAGCTATGTAGCCGAACAGAAGTTCTCAACCTGAGACATAAGGGTAGATGTTCCTAAATTTGGTTTGGAAAAAAATTACATCATTTTCCCACTAACTGAAATTTACCATTGCCTTTAATTATGAATATAGGCAACAAATTTTGGTAGTATAAACAGTAATATCAATAATAGTAGCTAACATTTATATAGTGCTTTAAGGTTTGCAAAGCACATTACAAATATTATCCCATTTGATCTTTACAACTCTGGAAAGTAGGTACTTTGTCTTTGTCACCAATAGAACGTCACGTATTTTCATGGCATTATTATAGTTGTTGCAGATTCCCTAAAATGTTATCTACCTTCATTACTTCTTCAAAGTAATTTTAGTTATTAGAGCTGCTGCTAGATGCCATATCACATTCTCCTTTACAGACAATATACAGACAATACCAACAAATATAATAATTTAAGTGAAATGAAAGAACACTTACAAAAACACAAATGGCCTAGACTAACATAGTAGAAAATGGAATATCTAAATGGACTTATTTTATTTTATTTTTACAAAACCCTTACCTTCTGACTTGAGTCAATACTGTGTATTGGCTCCAAGGCAGAAGAGTGGTAAGGGCTAGGCAATAGGGGTTAAGTGACTTGCCCAGGGTCATACAGATGGGAAGTATCTGAGGCCAGATTTGAACTTAGGACCTCCAGTCTCTAGGCCTGACTCTTAACCCACTGAGCTACCCAGCTTCCCCCTAAACAGACTTATTTTAGAAAAAGAAATTGGACAGGCCATAAATCAACTTCCTAAGAAATATCAGTACCAGATGGATTTACAAGTAAATTTTACAAAACACTTAAATATCATCAAATGCCAATATGAAATAAATTATTTAGAACAATTAGTAAAGAAAGAGTCCTGCCAAACTCCTTTTATGAAACAAATATGGTGCTGATACCAAAACCAGGAAGAGCAAAAATAGAGGAAGAAAATTATGAGCCAATTTCATTAATGAATATAGATGTGAAAATCCTAAATAAAATATTAACCACAAGACCACAACAATATATCACAAAGATTATACATTTTGACCAAAAAGTATTTATATTAGGTATGCAGGGATATTTTAATATAAGGAAAACTATTAACATAATTGATTACATTAACAAAAAAAGTAACAAAATCATAGAATTATATCAATAGATGCAGAAAATGCTTTTGACAAAACATAGCATTCATTTCTATTAAAAAGCCAGGGAAGCATAAGTATAAATGGATTTTTCCTTAGGATAATAAGTATATGCTTGTAATCATCATCAAACATTATCTGTAATAGGGAAAAGTTCCATATAAGATCAGGAGTGAAATAAGAATTCCCATTATCAGCAATAAATATTTTTAAATATTGTTTTCAAAATAGTAGCAACAGTAATAAGAAAAAGAAATCGAAGGAATCATGATATCATGGTATATATATGGAAAACCCTAGAGAGTGAACTAGAAATTAGTTGAAGCTATCACTAATTTTAGCAAAGAAGCAGGATACAAAATAAACCCATGTAAATCATGTTTCTATATTACTAACAAAGATGTGCAAAAGAGTAAGAGATAACCCATTTAAAATAATCACAACCAGAATAAAATACCTAGGAGTATATCTGCCAAAACAAATACAGAAACTACACGAAAAAATGTTTTATAACATTTTTATAGAAATAAAACATTTACATAATCAGAGAAATTTAATTGTTCATGGTTGATTTTCGGCTATAATCTTTCGGTTTTCGGCTATAATCTTTCGGTTTTCGGCTATGATCTTCTGCTTTTCGGCCATAATCTTCTGGTTTTCGGCTATAAGCTTCTGGTATTCCTTTTCAATCTGGTCATTTCTGTTGTTCAATTTGCTTATCAGTTCATTTGGTTTCTGAGCCTCACTTTCCAATTGCAAGATTCTACCTTTTAAACAGTTATTTTCTTGCCAGATCTCTTCCATTTTCCTCAAAATCTCAGTTTTGAACTCTTCCATAGCTTGTGAGGAGTTTTCCTTATTTAAGGAGGGTCTGGATGCTTGTTTGTTCTCCTTCTCTGTTTGCTCGGTTGTCTGGATTTTCTCTGTAAAAGTTGTTGAGTGTTAAAGACTTCTTTTTTCTTGTTGTTAATCTTTCTCTTCTGAACTTCCTGAGACTGGGTAGCCATCGTTAGCCCAGCAGCTTCTCAAATTTATCCTTGCTCTCAGGGTCTGTCCGCGGTCAAGCCCCCTGGTGGACCCCCTTGCTTGATCCTCTGCAGGAGGTTTCTTTACAAGTCTCAGGGCGCTGCTTCCCACAGTTGTATACCCGTCTGCACTGGTTCCCCACTCAGGGTTTCAGAGCTTTAGCTTGTGGCTGTTTCTGCCTCCACCCACGCCTCCGCCCGTGCCTGCGCTCTGAGCCCGCGCTCTGTACCCCGCGTCCGCTCTCGGCATCCTGTTCCCGCGCTCAGATTTTGTGTGTGTTCGTTAGCTTTTTGGGGTCCTAAATCTTGCTGCTCTCAGGAACAGGCCCCAGAGCTGCCAATGACTCGATGGGTGCCCCAAACTTGCTCTATTTCTTTTTAGCTGGCTTCAGCGCTATAGGTGTTGTGTGTGGAGGGGGTGGGGGTGGGGTGGTTGCTCAGCCCATGATTTAGTGAGAGCTGTTTCACCCCTTTATAGCATGGAAATGCCTCGATTCCACGTACCTTCCACACTGCGCCCTGTTGTGGGGTTCCTCCGTTCGTCTGGACTTGTTTTTATGTCCCCTTGAGGAGTTTTGTGTGTTTTGGTCAGGAGAGGTTAAGAGCTGCTTCCTACTCTGCCGCCATCTTAACCTGGAACCCTGGTCTGTTCATGGTTGAGCAGAGCCAATATAATTAAAATGACAATCATAACTAAAATAATCTACTGATCCAATGCCATGCCAATTAAATTACCAATAATTATTAAACCAGAAATAGTAATAACAAAATTCATTTGGAAAAAGAAAAGGATATCAAAGAAATTAATAAAAAATGTTAAGGAAAGAAATCTAGCATCATCATATTTTAAACCATATTATAGAGTGATAATTTTCAAAACTGTCTGGTATTAGCTAAGAAATCAAAAAGTACATCAGTGGAGCAGAATAGACAAAGAGCCAATACTTGTAAAAGATTTTAGTTACTTTGCATTCGACAAAAGTAAAGATCCAAATTTTGGAAATAAGAATTCATTATTTGGTAAAAATTGTTTGCAAAACTGTAAAATAGTCTGGCAGAAACTACATACAGACCAATGTCTTACACTATTTATGCTAAGATAAGATCAAAATTGATACATGATCCAGACATAAGAGGAGATATCCTAAGCAAATTAGAACAGGGAACATCAGATTTATAGATAGGAGAAGAATTTATAAATAAACAAGAGATAGAGAATATTGTGAGATATAAAATGGATAATTTTGAATATGTTAAATAAAAAAGATTTTGCACAAATTAAATTAATGTAGCCAACATTAGAAGGAAAGTTATAGGTTAGGGAAAATTTTATGGACTGTTTTTTGGATAGAGGTCTCATGTCCAAGTATATAGAGAAAATTTTTAAATTTATAAGAATATGAGTCAATTCCCAAATGATAAATGGTAAAAACATATGAACATACAGTTTTTGAATGAAGAAATCAAAGCTATATATTACTATATGAAAAAAATTCAAAACAAAACAACTCTGAGATATCATCATACTTATCAGATTGGCTAAATGATAAAAGGGCAAAATGTTAGATATTGAAGGAAATGTGGAAAAATGGAGACACTAATACACTGTTGTGGAACTGTGAACTGAACCAACCATTTTGGAAAACAATCTGGCATTATTCCCAATGAGTTATGAAACTTTTTACATTTTGATCCAGCAATATCACTTTTAGGTTTATTTCCTAAGCTAATCAGGGAAAAATGAGAAGAATCAATATGTTCTGAAATTTTATATGAGAGCTCTTTTTGTGGTGGCAAAGAACTGGAAATTGAAGACATACCCATCAATTGGGAAATGACTCAACAAATTGTGGCATATGATTGTGATGGAATTCTACTATGCTGTAAGAAATGATGATCAGGTTAATTTAAAAAAAATCATGGAAAGACCTACATCAAGTTATGAAGAGTGAAATGAATAGAAACAAGAGAACATTATATACAGCAACAGAGAAAAAGCTAACAAATAGAAATAAGATGCAGTTTATATATACATATATCTTTTTGTCAAATGTCAAACCTTCTCTGATGGGGGTGTAGAGAGGGAGCTACAAGGATATTTTAATGTAACAAATAATTAATTTAGAAAAAAAAGATGGTGCAAAGGTAGAATCAACAGGACTTGGCATTGATTGGAAAGGGGATGGGAGTGAGGAATAAAGAATGATACTGGTTGTGTCTGAGTGACTCAAAGGATAAATTTATATAAAAAATTCAACTTTCATATACTCTTCCTTCTCTTCTTGGACTCTGCCACCACCCTGGTGTAGGTCTTCATCACTTCATGCCTGTACTACTGCATTCCTTCCTTGTCTGAAGTGTCTCTAGTCTGGTCCATTGCCCACTCAGCTGTCAAAATGATCTTCTTAAAGTGAAGGCCTGATCATGTCATCCCCCTGCTCAATAAACTTCAGGGACTACCTTTACCCTCTATCTTTTAAAATCCTTCATAACCTAACTTCTTCCTACATTTCCAGTCTCCTTACTCTTTATTCACCTCCATGTACTCTGAAAGGTGATTTTGGCCTCCCTGGTATTCTTCATACAAGACATTCCTCCCAATTTTATGCATTTTTATAATCTTTCATTCCTGGAATTCTCTCCATTCTCATATTCATCTCTTGGCTTCTCTTAGCTAATATCTACTTTTTGCAAGAAGTTTTTCCTGGTTCCCTTTAATGCTAGTGCCCTCCTTTAGAGATTAGCTTCATTATTAAGTACATAATGTATACATATGTATATACACCTCTCTCTCCCCCCACTCCCTCTGTCTCTCCCTCTTCCTCTCCCTCTCCACCTTTTCCTCTCCCTCTCCCTCTCCTCCCACCTCTCTTTCCCCCTCTTCTCTCTCTCTCTCTCTCTGTCTCTCTCTTCTCTCTGTTCTGTTTATGGGCTATATGAAATGTTCAGGAAGGATAGTACCTCTGGTGTGAGGGCTTGCTGAGCCCTTTTCAGGGCTGCTCATCCACTTATAATGTCCATCTTTCACCAAATTTTCAACTGCAGTTCCAAACCCTGGTAAAACCATCTCAAAAGATGGGATAAATAAACCAGGTTGAGCATAATTGATGGGCCTCAAGTCCATTGGTAAGTTAGGGGGAATGTCTACCCCAAACATGTGAAGACTTCCTCTGGTGGAATGGGCAGATGAGAATAATTTGTTTCAGCAGTCATGAAGGCAATTGTAGCAGGCACTGTGGAGCATATAGAGCTTGGTTAAACATTAAAGAAGCCAAGGTCACCCACTACAACCTGAGCCATCACCAGTTATCATGACTTTTGTTGTGCCACTGGACTTTGATGAGTCTAGAAATCAAAGTGAGTCTGATGACTTTGTGCAACTCTGTCACTTAAATCTAACACAAGTGCAAGTCAAGACATCACCCTTGAGATATCATTCTCTTAGAAAATGAAGGACAAACAACAACTATGTTCTTTTTTGTTCATAGATGTTTGTATGTAGTTTCCTCTATTAAATTTTGAGTTCCTTGAGGGAAGGGGCTATTTTGCCTTTCTTTATACTCCCAGCACTTAGTACAGTGCCTGGCACATGGTAAGTGCTTAATAAAAGTATGTTAATTTATGGTTAACTTGTATAGCTGTCACACCACTTCAGGATCCCATGGTTTGAGTGAACAATTGTAATAACCTCTTAGTTGGACTTCCTGCAAAAATTATCTCCTTTCTCCAAGCTATCATTCACACAACTTTCAAATTGATTTTCCCAAAGAGCAAATGTGAAGAGAAACTCCTCTGTTTGGTATTTAAATCCCTCACAAGCTAGGCCTCAATTTTCCTTTCCAACTCATACTTCTTTTCTGTGCTTACTCCAATCCAGCCACACTGGCCTTTTTGCTGTTCTTTCATACAATGTGCCAGTTCTTCTTTCAGTGCCTATGTACTGTTTGTCTCCTGTGGCTGCAATTCACTCCTCCCATGCCTCGCTTTTTAGAATCGTTGTCTTTGTTAGGATTCAGTTCAGACTCTACCTTCTACATAATTCCTTTCCTGAGCAGTTTTTAGTTGTCCCTCATTACCAACTGACTTGCATTTATTTTAATTTGCTTTTGCTCTAATATGGAAAGGAAGTATTAAAGAAAAGATAGAATCAGTGCTTAGAGAGGACAGTGGTAACTGACAACAAAGAATGAATGAATTAAACATTCATTTGGTGCTTACTATGTGGGAAGCATGATACTAAGAATTGAGGTTTCAAAGAGAAAAGCAAGAAATCCCTGCTTTCCAGGAGCTCAAATTCTAAAAGGGGAAGACTGACCTAATAGGAGTTTTTACCAGCAAAGGCCCACTGGTCTCTAGTTACAGTGACAAAGCAATCATACATTATTTTATAAGCCATTGCCATTGATAAAACCATATGTTACTGATGTTGAACCATTTGACAGTGCAAGGACTTTAGCAGTGATAACTGCCTTTTTTGGGTCTTCAGTACTTGTGATTACAGAAGTGGTGAGGGCTACAGCACCTTCACAGGCAATTGGCAGGTTGCAACTCTTTAAGATGTGCAGAGATTGAGCTGAAAACATGGATGATTGCTGGGGGACATTGCTCTTCTTTTTTTTTTTAATATTATATCACATTTATATATTATAACATGCTCAGTTATTCTCCAATTTACAAGCGTCCCCTCAGATTCCAGTTCTTTGCCACCTCAAAAATAGCTTCATATTTATCTGTATTCTTAAAGCATATTGATTATGTATATGTTACTAATAAGCAATTGACTTTTGACTTCTTGAAATCTATTTATCATCTCTGATAATCTGATAAGGATGGCTTAGTTGATAAGGAAGTAATGGACATGGAAGATCTTTTAGCTCATGCTTCCAGCTCTGTCTCCAGCAGCATGGAGTTTATTATATATATTTCAAGACTCATTTCATGCAAAAGAACCCCCCTGAAACTTCGCAGATGCGCAGAAGTTACAAATTATGTCATATCAAAACGCAAAAAAAAATCTCATTTGACTTCAGAATAGAACAAGACCAAGGCTGGATTTTGGCTGGCCCATTATCAAAAGCTAAATTTGGGAATACTTTCTCAGGGATGAATAGCTCCCATTGGAGGAGGTTTCGTCTAAATTTTATCCAGTTTCGACCTTGACTTGTCTAGAAACATTTCAGAGTCCAGGCAGCCTTTTGCTTAATTTCTGTCTTTAGTCTTGGAGAGAAATTATTAACCTCTTAACTGTTGGTTTGCTAGGAATTTAAAGCTTTTCAATAAGGCTATATTGCTTTTTTTTTAAAACATTTATTAATAATCATTTTTAACATGGTTACATGATTCATGCTCCTACTTTCCCCTTCACCCCCCACACTCCCCCCACCCATGGCCGATGCACATTTCCACTGGTTTTGTCATGTGTCCTTGATCAAGACCTATTTCCTTATAGTGGTTGCATTGGTATGGTAATTTCGAGTCCACATCCCCAATCATGTCCACCCCGACCCATATGTTCAAGCAGTTGCTTTTCTTATGTGTTTCCTCTCCTGCAGTCCTTCCTCTGAATGTGGGTAGCATCTTTACCATAAATCCCTCACAGCTGTCCTGGGTCATTGCATTGTTGCTGGTACAGAAGTCCATTACATTCTATTTTACCACAGTATATCAGTCTCTGTGTACAATGTTCTTCTGGCTCTGCTCCTTTCGCTCTGCATCAGTTCCCGAAGGTCTCTCCAGTTCGCCTGGAACTTCTCCAGTTTGTTATTCCTTTTAGCACAATAGTATTCCATCACCAGCATATACCACAGTTTGTTCAGCCATTCCCCAATTGAAGGACATACCCTCCTTTTCCAGTTTGTTGCCACCACAAAATGCGCAGCTATAAATATTTTCGTACAAGTCTGTTTATCTATGATCTCTTTGGGGTACAAAGCCAGCAATGGTATGGCTGGATCAAAGGGCAGGCATTCTTTTATAGCCCCTTGAGCATGATTCCAAATTGCCAGCCAGAATGGCTGGATCAGTTCACAACTCCACCAGCAATGCATTAATGTCCCAATTTTACCACATCCCCTCCAACATTCATTACTCTCCCCTTCTTTCATTTTAGCCAATCTGCTGGGTGTGAGGTGATACCTCAGAGTTGTTTTGATTTGCATTTCTCTAATTATTAGAGATTTGGAACACTTTCTCATGTACTTATTGATACTTTTGATTT
>NC_058131.1:449686557-449697951 GCF_016433145.1 Gracilinanus agilis | reverse complement strand
AAACTGTTATTTTCTTGCCAGATCTCTTCCATTTTCCTCAAAATCTCAGTTTTGAACTCTTCCATAGCTTGTGACCCGTTTCCCTTATTTGAGGAGGGTCCGGATTCTTGTTTGTTCTCCTCCTCTGTTTGCTCGGTTGTCTGAATTTTCTCTGTGTAAAAGTTGTGGAGTGTTAAAGACTTCTTTTTCTTGTTGTTTAGCTTTCTCTTCTGAGCTTCCTGAGACTGGGTAGCCATCATTAGCCCAGCAGCTTCTCAGGTTTATCCTCGCGCTCAGTGTCTGTTCGCGGTCTATTGGCTCCTGAGGTCTGAGTTCTGGTTTTTTCCAAGGTCAAGCCCCCTGGTGGACCCCCTTGCTTGATCCTCTGCAGGAGGTTCCTTTACAAGTCTCAGGGCGCTGCTTCCACAGTCGTATACCCGTTTGTACTGGTTCCCCACTCAGGTTTTCAGAGCTTTAGCTTGTGGCTTTTTCTGCCTCCACCCACGCCTCCGCCCTTGCCTGTGCTCTCAGCTGGCGCTCTGCGCCTGGCGTCCACTCTCTGCTCCCGCGCTCAGATTTCGGCTGCGTTCTTTGGCTTACTGGGGTCCTAAATCTTGCTGCTCTCAGGAACAGGCCCCAGAGCTGCCAATGACTCGATGGGTGCCCCAAACTTGCTCTATTTCTTTTTAGCTCGCTTCGGCACTATAGATGTTGTGTGTGGAGGGGGTGGGGGTGGGGTGGTTGCTCAGCCCGAGATTTAGTGAGAGCTGTTTCACCCCTTTATAGCCTGGAAATGTCTCGATTCCACGTACCTTCCACGCTGTGCCCTGTTGTGGGGTTCCTCCGTTCGTCTGGACTGGTTTTTATGTCCCCTTGAGGAGTTTTGTGTGTTTTGGTCAGGAGAGGTTAAGAGCTGCTTCTTACTCTGCCGCCATCTTAACCCGGAACCCCGCTATATTGCTTTTTAATAAGAAAAGGTGTCAATCATTAAAGGGGTCAAAAAGAGGAATCTTAGATTTTTATCTATTTGAGGCTTTTTCTCTTATTTGCTTCCCACAGACTTCTTTTTAAAAAAAAATATTTAATTAATTAATTTAGAATATTTTTCCATGGCTCCATGGTTCATGTTCTTTTCCTCCCCTCCAACTCCAACCCACACCCCCAGAGCTGACACATAGTTCCACTGGGTTTTACATGTAGCATTGATCAAGACATATTTTCATATTATTGATATTTGCATTAGCGTGATTGTTTAGAGTCTACACACCCAATCATATTGCCATCAACCCATGTGTTCAAGCAGTTTTTTTCTTCTGTGTTTCTACTTCCACAGTTATTTCTCTGAACGTGGTTAGAATTCTTTCTCATAAGTCCCTCAGAATTGTCCAGGATCATTGCATTGCTGCTAGTGTAATGCAAGGTGGCTAACAGAAACTTTTTGCTTCTGTAATTTCTAATGGTCACAAAAAGTCAGTTAAACATCTTAGAATCTTCAGAAAGTCAGTTAGGACTTGAAGCTATAAATAGAGGTGAAGTTCCAACTGACTGGGCTTTTGCCTTCTGGCTTTTGTTGTGGCTGAAGGTTTTGCTTTGGCTTAACCTGTTAGCTGCGGCCTTTCGGTTTGGCTTTGCTTCAGCCTTGACCTGTGCTTATCTTGTCTTGGGGAAATTTAAACCTATCTCATTTCTCTGGACCGCTCCCGGATCTTTCCATCTACATTCCCTTCCCTTCCCCTTTGGGCCCTGGGTGGAAGGAAGGGCTTGGTGATTGAACATTGTGGGTTTTAGTTTCTATAGACAAGTAGAGTATTCTCAAATAAGTTACCCCTAGTTTTAATGATTTAATAAGGACTTTATTTATAAGTAGTAGAATCTCCTGACTGGGAGAGCAGGCTATCTCTCAATCTAATCCTCTTTCCCTCTGACTAACCTGAGATTAATAAATCCCCTTGTTACCTACTCAAAGCCTCTGGTGAATCATTGTATCGAAAATTGAGACAAGGGCGAATGAGGAAAGGAATCATTTTCTTTTTATTTCTTGAAAGAACTGGGGGCATCCATCTGGGCAGGAAGTACCTACCCAGGACTTCCTCCAGCCATCAGTTTGACTGGCTGGGAGGAACCCTCTAGACTCCTCCCTCAAGAGACTTTAGAAATTAACAAGAGAAACCCTCCAGCCAAAACCTAAACATTTCTTACTGGCCTTAATTTCCTCCCTGTATCCTCTGTCTCAAGCCTCTGGGAATAAACCTGTTTGAGCTGCCGTCTTCTACGTACCCCATTTCCTTTATCTCCTATATACCTTCCCTTACCTTCATTCCTCCTCCAATCACCTTATAATCACCTATATCCCCTTTATTCTTCCTCACACCCAAATTACCTCGTTGACCCACTCAGATTACTTACTTTTTTATAACACTAGTAGAGAAGTCCATTACATTAAATTGTATCACAAGTGTATCAGTCTGTGTATAATGCTCTCCTGGTTCTGTTCCTTTCACTCTGCATCACTTGCTGGAGGTCATTACAGTTCACTTGGAATTCCTTCAGTTCATTATTCCTTTGAGCACAATAGTATTCCATCACCAACAGATACCACAATTTGTTCAGACAATCCTTCAATTGAAGAACATCAACTCATTTTCAAATTTTTTGCCACCACAAAGAGGGAGGCTATAAATATTTTTGTTCAAGTCTTTTCCCCTATGATTTCTTTGGGGTATAAAACCAGCAGTGGTATGGCTGGGTCAAAAGGCAGACAGTTTTTAAAGCCCTTTTGTCATAGCTCCAAATTCCATCCAGAATGGTTGGATAAGTTCACAACTCCATAAGCAATGCAATTTTGCCACATCCCCTCCAACATTTACTACTTTCCTTTCTGTCATGTTAGCCAATCTGTTATGTGTGAGGTGGTACCTCAGAGTTGTTTTGATTTGCATTTCTCTAATTATAAGGGATTTAGAATACTTTTTCATGTGCTTATTGATAGTTTTGATTTCTTTATCTGAAAATTGCCTATTCATGTCCCTTGCCCATTTATCAATTGGGGAATAGCTTGATTTTTTTGTACAATTGATTTAGCTCCTTATATATTTGGGTAATTAGACCTTTGTAAGAGGTTTTTGTTATGAAGATTTTTTTTCCAATTTATTACTTCCCTTCTAATTTTGATTTCTTTGGTTTTGTTTATATAAAACCATTTTAATTTAATGTAATCAAAATTATTTATTTTACTTTTTGTAATTTTTTCTAACTCTTGCTTGGTTTTAAACTCCTTGTTCACCTAATTTACTTATAGTTTCCTTCTTTATATTCAAGTCATTCAGCCATTCTGAATTTATCTTGGTGTAGGGTGTGAGATGTTGTTCTAGACTGAATCTCTCCCATACTGTTTTCCAATTTTCCTAGCAGTTTTTGTAAAATAGTGGATTCATGTCCCAAAAGCTGGGCTCTTTGGGTTTATCATAGACTGTTATGCTGAGGTCACTTACCCCAAGTCTATTCCACTGATCCTCCCTTCTGTCTCTTCGCCAATACCATATTGTTTTGATGACTACTGCTTTATAGTACAGTTTGAGATCTGGTACTGCTAGGCCACCTTCCTTCACATTTTTTTCATTGTTTCCCTTGATATTCTTGATCTTTTGTTCTTCCAAATTCACTTTGTTGTAGTTTTTTTCTAATTAAGTAAAAAAGTTTTTTGGTAGTTTGATAGGTATGGCACTAAATAATTAATTTGGGTAGGATGGTCATTTTTATTATGTTAGCTCACCCTACCTGGCAGCAGTTAATGTTTTTCCAATTGTTTAGATCTAGTTTTAATTGTGTGGAAAATCTTTTGTAGTTGTGTTCATATAATTCCTGTGTTTGCCTTGGCAGATAGATTCCTAAGTATTTTATATTTTCTAGGGTGATTTTAAATGGAATTTCTCTTTCTAACTCTTGCTCCTCAGTTGCATTGGAAATATACAGAAATGCTGATGACTTATGTGGGTTTATTTTGTATTCTGCAACTTTGCTAAGTTGTTGATTACTTTCACTAGCTTTTTAGTTGATTCTCTAGGATTTTTTAAGTAGACCATCATATCATCTGCAAAGAGTGACAGCTTAGTCTCCTCATTGCCTATTTTGATACCTTCAATTTCTTTTTCTTATCTAATTGATACTGCCAGGGTTTCTAGTACAATGTTAAATAATAGAGGTGATAATGGATATCCTTGTTTCACTCCTGATCTTATTGAGAATGCTTCTAATTTATCCCTATTGCAGATGATGCTTGTTGATGGTTTTAGATATATACTGTTTATTCTTTTTAGGAAAGGCCCTTCTATTCCTATACTTTCTGGTGTTTCAATAGGATTGTGTTGTATTTTGTCAAAGGCTTTTTCTGTGTCTATTGAGATAATCATGTGATTTTTGTTGATTTACTTGTTGATATGGTCAATTATTTGAATGATTTTCCTAATATTGAACCATCCTTGCATTCCTGGTATAAATTCAGCTAAATTTTTAAATTTCAGCTAATTTTTAGTTAATTCTCTAGGATTCTCTAAGTATACCCTCATTATCATCTGCAAAGGGTGATACTTTAGTTTACTCATTCCCTACTTTAATTCCTTCAATTTCTTTTTTTCCTCTTATTGTTAAAGCTAGCATTTCTCATACACTTTACATAGTAGTGATTTTGGGTACCTCTGATCTTATTGGGAAGGCTCCTAACTTATCTTCATTTCAAAAGATACTTGCTGATGTTAGAGATAATACTTATCATTTTAAGGAAAGGCCTATTTATTCCTATGCTTTCTGCTGTTTTTAAATAGGAATAGTTTTTTTTGTTGTTGTTGAAAGCTTTTTCTGCATCTATTGAGAAAATGATGTGATTTTTTTAGTTTTCTTATTGTTATAGTCAATTGTGCTTAAAATTTTCCTAATATTAAACCAGCCTTTCATTCCTGGTATAAATAACACCTGGTTTTCGTGAATGATTCTTGAGATATATTGCTATTGTCTTTTTGCTAGTATTTTATTTAAGATTTTTGCATCGATATTCATTAAGGTAATTGGTCTGTAATTTTCTTTCTCTGTTTTTGGTCTTCCTGGATTAGTTATCAGCAACATATTTGTATCAGAAAAAGAATTTTGTAGAACTCCTTCTTTGCTTGTTTTGTTAAATAGTTCAGATAGTATTGTTCTTTAAATGTTTAATAGAATTCACTTGTTAATCCATCTGACCCTGGGGATTTTTTCTTAGGGTCATTCATGGCTTGTTCAATTTCTTTTTCTGACATGGGGTTATTTAAGTATTTCATTTCATCTTTTGTTAATCTGAGCAATTTATATTTTTTATAAATATTCATCCATTTCCCCTGGATTGTCAGTTTCATTGTCATATAATTGGGTAAAATGGCTCCTCATGATTGCTTTAATTTCCTCTTCATTGGTGATGAATTCATCCTTTTCCTTTTTGATACTGGCAATTTGATTTTCTGCTTTCCTTTTAAAAATCAAATCAACCTATGCTTTATCTGTTTTACTTATTTTTATTTTCATAAAACCAATTCCTAGTCTTATTTATTAGTTTAATAGTTCTCTTACTTTCATATTTATTAGTTTAATAGTTCTCTTACTTTCAATTTTATTAATTTCTCCTTTTATTTTTAGGATTTCCCATTTAGTCTTTAATTGAGGATTTTTTTAACCCTTAACTTCTGTGTATTGGCTCATAGGTGGAAGAGTGGTAAGGGTGGGCAATGTGGGTCAAGTGACTTGCTCAGGGTCACATAGCCGGGAAGCGTCTGAGGCCGGATTTGAACCTAGGACCTCCCGTCTCTAGGCCTGACTCTCAATCCACTGAGCTACTCAGCTGCCCCTTTAACTGGAGATTTTTAATCCCTTCTTTTTCAAATATTTTTAGTTGTATACCCAATTCATTGATCTGCTTTTTCTGTTTTATTGATGTAACCTTTTGAAGATATACATTTCCCCCTAAGTAGTGCTTTGGCTGTATCCCATAAATTTTGATATTTGTCTCTGAATTGTCATTATCTTAAATGAAATTATTAATTATTTCTATAATTTGTTTCTGAACAAGAAGGGGTTAGTTCTAAGCAAAACAATTTCAACGAGGGAGTTATCAAAATACTTACAGCTGCTTTTGATTTGGAAGAATGACAATTTAAGAAGATGCCCAGAAATGGCTGAACAAATTGTTGTATGTGATGGAATTCTATTGTGCTATAAGAAAAGATGAAGAGGATGGTTTCAGAGGAACATGGGAAGACAAAGGAACTGATGCAGAATGAAGTAAATGGAACCAAGTGAACAACTTATACAATGACAACAATGTGGTATGGCAAGCTGCTTTTGAAAGAATTAGGAATTCTGATCAGTGTTATGACCAATTATGATTCCAGAGGGTTTTTGATCAAACATGCTACCTATCTTCTGATAGAGAGGATTCAGAATGCAAAATGAGATTTATGTGTGTATACATATATATGTGAATAGATTTATATACAGAGTATATATATGTATATGTATATGTGTGTGTTGCTCTGACATGTAAAAATTGGTTTTACTTTCCTGTACATGCTTAATATAAGGGTCTTGCTTTTTGTTTTTTCTTTCTTTCTCAATTGAGGGACAATTGAGATAGGAGAGAGAAGGTGAAGTTTTGCTAATTAATATGAAATAAACAGAAAAAAGAAAAAATTAAAATGCATTCAACTCAGTGATGAGTCACACAAGTTCGGAAGTAGACTCTCTTAATACTTAATGCAATAGATTATCCTGAACTCAGAGCATGTCCTGTGGCAGTGATGACAAATCTATGGCATGGGTGCCAAAGATGGCACACAGAGCACTTTCTGTGGGCACATGGCTACTTTCTCAATCCCCACCCCAAGAGTTCATTACTAGAAAGGCAGAGGGACTCAGGTGGAGCTGCTCCCCTCCCCCTTTCTACACTTGCTTAGGACTTTCCTCATTTCATCCACCCCTCTGTCCAGCAGCCCAATAAGAGTGCCCTCTCCATTCCCTGTGTGGGGTTAAGGGGAGTCAGGGTACAGCACATGGTCTCTGGGGGATGGGTGGGCATGACACTTGGTCTGGGGTGGGGTTGCGGGTGGGGCTTGTCACTCTGTCTCTAATCACTGCCCTATGGGGTGGTTCCTCATTACACTATGAAAAAAAATTATCTTTGGGCTGGAAAGGCTGTAACAAAAGTAGCTAATAAGGAATTGTTACTTAAGTGACATGGCAAATATCTCTTCAGGTGTACTGAGAGAACTGGCAGATTGTGACCTTCAGTAAGTTAGTTATTCCCTCTGGATCTTTATTTCATTATTTATAAAATAAAGGTGTTAGATTAAATGACCTATAAAAGTGATGGTGAACCTTTTAGAGATGGAGTGCTAGACCCTGCCCCATTCCACCACCTCAGACTGAGTTTTGTGCCCCTCCCAGAGAGAGCATGTTATGCCCTCCCATCAAGGATCAGGTATGCCCTTTCCCACACCGCCTCCCCTTAACCCCACACAGGGAAGGGAGAAAGAACTGCCTCAGAGAGTGTAGAGAGGGGGAGGGGAATGGCCCAAGTGTTCTGCTCCCCTCCAGTTCTGCCACGTCTGAGCCAGCCACCTTACCTGCTATGTGCTCCCATTGAACTGCTAGACAGAGGGGCAGAGGATGTGAAAAAATGTCATCAGGCATGGTGGAGAGGGAGAGGGAAGCAGCTCCATATGAGACTTTCTGCCTTTCTAGTAACAAACTCTGGGGATGGAGGGTGAGGTGAGGGTCTCCGAGTGCCCATAGAGAATGCTCCGAATGCCATATTTGGAACCTGTGCCATAGATTTGCCATCATTCACCTATAAGGTTTCCTCCCAGGTCTTGTGATCTTATGTTGTTTTTAGTGAGGTATTGCCAGTTATTTTGATTATATATATGAGGTCATACAAAACATATTTCCATATTAACCATGGTGCAAAAGAAAACATAAACAAAAGAAAATAAAAATAAAGTTAAAATCTGTATTCAAATTTCATCAGTTCCCTTTCTGGAGATGGTTAGCATTTTTCATCATGGGTTCTTCAAAATTATCTTGGATTACTATTTTGATCATCCTTCCAATATTGCTCTTACAATGTACAGTGTTCTCTTGGTTCTGTTCACTTCATTGCCTGAGATTATATGTCTTCTCAGGTTTTTCTGAAACCTACCTGTTCATCATTTCTTATAGCATGAGAATATTCCATTACAATCTTTTACCATAACTTGTTTAGCCATTCTCCAAATACTAGGCTTCTCCTTGATTTACAATTCTTTGTCGCACAGAAAGAGCTGCTATAAATATTTTTATATAAATACATCCTTTTCCCTTTTCTTTGACCTTTTTAGGATACAGATCCTACATTAATATTGCTTGGTCAAAGGGTATGCATGGTTTATAGTCCTTTGGATCTAATTCCAGTTTGTTCTCACAACCTCCTAAGATAGCCTATTCCACTTTTAGATGACTTTAATTAGGATGAAGTTTTTCCTGACACTAAGTTTAAATTTACTCTTTTGCAACTATATCCATTACTTTCAATTACATCTTTTGGAGCTAAGAATAGCAAAGCTATTCCATTTTTCATGTAACAACCCTTCAGATACTTGGAGACACCTATCATGCCTGCCATCAATCTTATCTTTTTCAGGTAAAACATACCTAATTTCTTCAAATGATCCTGTCAAAACCTTTTCAACTTCTTATACCTTCCTATAAACACTTTGTATCTTATTAATCAGTCCTAAAATGACACCCAGATAAGAATACAATGCTTAATCCGGATGTTGCTTGACAAGGACAGAGTGCAATTAGACTATCACTTTTCTAGTCCTAGACTTTGTGCCTGTCTTCTTTTTTTTTTTAACATTTATTAATATTTATTTTTTAGAAAAGTTAACATGGTTACATGATTTATGCTCTTACTTTCCCCTTCTCCCCTCGACCTCCCCCCTCCCATGACTGATATGCATTTCTACTGGTTTTAACATGTGTCATTGATCAAGACCTATTTCCAAATTGTTGATAGTTGCATTGGTGTGGTAGTTTCAAGTCTACATCCCCAATCATGTCCACCTCAACCCATGTGTTCAAGTAGTTGCTTTTCTTCTGTGTTTCCTCTCCTGCAGTTCTTCCTCTGAATGTGGGTAGCATTCTTTTCCATAAGTCCCTCAGAACTGTCCTGGGTCATTGCATTGCTGCCAGTACAGAAGTCCATTACATTCGATTTTACCACAGTGTATTATTGGTCTCTGCATAAAATGTTCTTCTGGCTCTGCTCCTTTCTCTCTGCACCAATTCCTGGAGGTCTTTCCAGTTCACATGGAATTCCTCCAATTTATTATTCCTTTGAGCACAATAGTATTCCATCACCGGAATATACCACAGTTTGTTCAGCCATTCCCCAATTGAAGGGCATACCCTCATTTTCCAGTTTTTTTGCCACCACAAAAAGCACGGCTATAAATATTTTTGTGTAAGTCTGTTTATCTATGATCTCTTTGGGGTACAAACCCAATAGTGGTATGGCTGGATCGAAGGGCATGTGCCTATCTTCTTAATATAATTCAAATGTATTATCTTATTGGCCTGCTATACTCTTGCTTCCTGTTGTGCTTGAAATCCATTGAGATTTCTGTATCTTTCTCATGCAATCTGTTATCTAGCCATGTTTCCCCTGTCTTATCCTTGTGAAGTGGATTTCTTATTCCTATTAAATTTTATACTGTTAGATTCAGTACAATCCTGCCAGGATTTTATTAGATCATAACACTTTAATTCACAATATTATTATATTGTACCATCTTCATTGCTTTGTGCCATCTTGAAATTTGATAAGGATGCTCTTTGCTTATTTATCCAAGTCATAAAAAAAAATGTAAAACAGCACAGGGCCACATGCAAATCCCAGTGACAATTCGTTTGAGAATTCCTAAGTCAACAATAAACCCTTAATACTTATTCTTTGGTCCCATCCCATCAGTTAGTTCTGCATCCATTTGTCTAGCCCACGTCTTTTTTCATTTCTCTCTCTCACTTATTCTTTCTCTGTCTCATCTCATTCTCTCTTTCTCTTTCTCTCTCCCTTTTTCTTTCTTTGTCTCTGTCTCTTTCACTTATTCTCTCCCTCTTGTTCTTTCTCTATCTCGTTCTACCTTCCTTCCTTCCTTCCTTCCTTCCTTCCTTCCTTCCTTCCTTCCTTCCTTCCTTCCTTCCTTGTTCTTCCACCTTACATACTCACTCAGTTTATCCACTACACTCCAAAGACTCATCCAGGAGACACATTGTAGTGTCACCTTTGAGGAGCAGTGCACCTTATAATCCTAGAGTCCATTCAGTTTCATTCAATTCCGTAGAACAAATTTCAGGCTCAAACAGGGCAATAGAAGCCACAATGTCCTTTTCAATGATCAGCATTTGAGGGTAGCATCCTCTGCCTATGGACATTTCTCTACTGTACTAGGAGTTGTCAAAGCTTTCCCAGTTGTTGCTCAATTTACTATATTCTAAGCAATTGGTTGGGATAATTCAAATCATCTAAAATTGTCAACTCTTCTTATGATGTCATTGACATAGGAACTCCCTTCACAGATGTAGATCTGTATAACTTATAGTAAGTTTTGGTCCATGTCTTGATCAGTTCCTAAAGGATACATGCCTACAAGTCACTAAAAGGGAATGAAGAAGACCAGAACTCTGAATTTCCCCTTAGTTTCAAGGTATGGACATTTTAATATTGACCTAACACAGGCATCACTAGAGCAGTAAAATAGAAAAACTGACATTAAGAGGCCTCAAATCAAGTCTGTTGGGTTGGAATCCTTGCTCTGACATTAAATGGCAGTATTACCTTGAGCAAGTCATTTAACTGTTCTAAACTCCAATTTTCCAACTATGTACTTCAGAGGTTTATTATGGGAAAAGACCTTTGCAAATCTCAAGCACTAGAGACCTGAAAGTCTCTCTTTTTTCCCCAGGGAAGCCTCATATTAGAGCAGACTGTACTGAATTACATTTATTTTGGAACTATTAGACAAAAAAGAAAGAGTATTTCAGGCAACTCAAACTTCTCATTTTAGAAGTCAACCACGTTCCAGAAACAATCCCCTAAAGTTGGAAAATTTTCTTAAATAATATTACTTCAAGCAGGAGAGATATTTCACACTGAAATTTTGATTTTAAGTGTGAAGACTTATTAAAGGTGTTGATGGAAATAGACTTGAATCAGAGAGGAAAAAGACAACACAGTACGTTGTTCTAGTCATAAATGTGTTCTAATTAAAAGGCTTAATGTTGAGAAGGCATATCATGGGACATCTTCTTCCTTTCTTACATGATAAAGATTTTCAAACTGTTACTAACAGTCCC
>NC_058131.1:449656648-449677778 GCF_016433145.1 Gracilinanus agilis | reverse complement strand
CTTCCTTCCTTCCTTCCTTCCTTCCTTCCTTCCTTCCTTCCTTCCTTCCTTCCTTCCTTCCTTCCTTCCTTCCTTCCTTCCTTCTTTCCTTCTCTACCTTTGAAGAGAAATATCAGAATTATAGGGGAAAAAAAAACATTTTCTTCCCTCTAGTACTTTCCAAGTGCCACCCCTTGCTGTGCTGGACCAAAATTGATGGGGTATGGTGGTTTTAGGACTAATAATAATATTCTAGCTGGAAAGTAAAAGCAGCTTCCTAGCTTGTAGTAAAATGCCATATGGAATCTATAGTTCGTTCACACATTACCCTCCTCTTGCTCCCCTGTATACTTCAACATAGAAAACAAAATGTTGAATTGTAATGTCAGGCATTTGAATACCTGAAGTCATTATGTTTGAGAGCTACTAATTAAACATGGATAGGTTCTGTGAGAAAGAAACCCTTTGCAAACAGGGTTTTGGTTGCATCATTTCACTTGACTTTTATTTCATTTAAGATTGGGGCTACGTTGCCAGCAGCAAATATGCTGACTGAAAACTGTCACAACAGCGATCATTACAATCTGGGAGTTAAGTTTGACTGCAACATATGTCTTCAATTTTAATAGCTCAGCTTCCCAGATGCCCTAGAGGAGAATATTGCCTGAGAAGGAGCTTTTCATGTAAGAATAATTTGTGTTAAGTAGCTCAGTGATCTGTTTGTTAGGTTAGAGCTGACAGTTTGTTTATATTTCTAAAGGGGTATGATGAATGGGGGAGAAGTTGATGCTAATTAACCTAAATTGTTCCTAAGAATGTAGCAGGCTCTGCCAGTTTCATTGTTTCTGTTTCTTTGCACATTTTAAATAATTGAATGGAGGGAGCTAAGACCATTCATCATAATTTTAGACAAGATGGAAATAAATGAATTTATCATGGTATACAATGTGCAAATGGCAGTGTCACTTTGTAGAGCAATTAGGTAAGACCTCAACTTGGAAATAATGCAGACTTTTCTAATCCATTTGTATAAAAATATCAAACATGTACATCCTCATTTATGGCATTAATTATCTCTGTCATCACAGCAGGAGACATGGTTACTACTTGGAAACTCATTTACTACCATTAATGAAATGGTACTTTGTTATTAAATTTGGGAATTGATTGACCTCTGGGCCAAAGACCCATGAAATACTGCTTAAGAAAGTTTGCATTTTTCAGTTACACATTAAAGACATCAAATAACAAACTTGTTCTTGGGATGAACTTAAAGTCTGGTCAAGTGGACAGTTTAAAAAACCCACTGAAGATTTCAGCTATATAAAGATACATTACATAAAATGAGTTAGTCTTCAAATTGAAAATATTTTAGATATGGTTTTCCTTTTATTTCACTTATATTCTGTTTTGTGTATTGATATAATTTTTCCCTCCTGTTGCTTTGGATATTTTCATTTCTTATACAGAACCCCAAATCAACTTCTATGTAATGTGGTTAACATGAATGGATAATTTCATGAGCTTATGTTAAAATATGTATGCTTGTATGAATCTATATTTTTAGTTTTTCAAATAAGTAAAGTGAAACTAAATTTTAAAATATCTATGATTTTAACCAATTAATCCTCGTTGCTGGCCATTCTTTTTTCATTTATGCACATAACATTCCACAGGAAGAGATGGTATAAATTTGTGGACTGTGGAGAATGAGTGAACATTTTTGAATCAAGATCTTTAAAAGGGGTGAAATTTGAGTATGATTAAGTTAGGAAAAAGCCTCGCTAACGGCGGAAGTCAGATACTCTGTATACATTATGGGCATGTCACGGCTTTTAAAAAGTTATGTTAGACTTCTATACAAATTGTGAAGGAATTTGTATAACCCCAAACAAAGTTCTGTGTGGTTCTGAACTTTTTAAAGGTTAGACAGAGAGAGAGAGAGAGACAGAGACAGAGACAGACAGAGATAGAGACAGAGACAGAGGCAGAGACAGAAGAGAATGCTAGTTAGTATTCTGGTCAGGAGTGAGTCTTGCTGTAGGGCAGTCTGGTGGTTTACACTACATGGATATTTTGTTGGTCACTAATTTTCTCAGAAGGAAATGATCCCATGGCTTATACTATCCATGTTTGTGCATATTTGCTCCATAATTGTCATTTATTAAGGAGACTAGGGGTTTGATGGATGACTGTCAGAGAATAGCCTTCTAACTTTGCAAGTAATTGCTTTTGCTTGTGTTTTGTTACATTAACTCATTAGAACTCTGCTCTACTTCAACTCCATTGTTTACTTTCTTATAATTAAGAATTTTGAACAATAGATTTTCAAAGACTTGACAAAGGCCCATGTTCAACTTTGAGACTTTGTCTAACAAAAAAAATATGTAAAAGAATGAACTATAAGTTTTAAATGAAGGCATTTTTAGTCTTATTAGTTACATGTTAACTGGTTCCATTTGAAATAATAAGGGATTGTTAATTATCTCCAATTTATACTATTAATGTAATAATTTATAAACAAAAATATTAATTCCAAAAATATCTAGTAAGAATATTTTTGAAGCAAGTTGCAATATCTGAATTTAGGTACGCTATACACATTAGCAATGAATTGGCACTTAACTGTTCTTATATTAGAAAAATATTGATGAATGAAAATATGAGGGAATGCTTAATAAGAAAGATATATTTTTAAAAGGAAGAACATTTAATAATCATGTGACCATTTTTATGGATAACGATCAATATACAAATCTTCAAGACTAGGATGATTCATTTAATTTAAACACATGTGTTTCATTGTATCTTTTTATATAAAACTGTACCTCTATTATATAGAGCTTATATTTTTAAAAAGTATATATTTTAATTTTAAGGTAGTAGTCCTGAAACTATTCTGCTTTTCTTTGTTCCCTTCCACTCTTACTTCTGCTCCATTTTATGTATTCAAAAATTTGCATTTACATTTTCCAGAAATTATCTTTTCTTTTGCATTACTGTTACCTCTTCTCTTATTTTCCCTCACCTCCCAAAAAGCACTCTTTTTTTGTAAAGGAAGTATAATAAATAAAAACAATCCAAATACTGGTCACAAAAATTTCCTCTCTGTTAAGAAGTGGTTGGTCATTATATTTATCATAGTTCTTAATTCTTTTAAAAATTATATTTATTTTAAATATTTTATGAACTTAGAAAAGATAGAAATTTCCAATGTATTATTTACACTTTATATTTTTTTAAGAAGTGGAATATTAGTAGATGTTGATTAGAAAGGTAATTTTTTCTTTCTGCTTTTGTTTCTGTCCTGGAAATGGCAGGGCTGAATCTCACTTAGGTCTCCTCTGTTTTTAAGACGCCCTCTTTCCTTCCTCTCTTCAGAAGGTAGAGGTTTAATTATTGCATCCCGTTAGAACATCTCATTCACTTTTATCCAGCGGGCAAAATAATTGCCTTCAGGTACACATGACTACTTTCTTTACTATCCTATGGAGTTCATATCAAAGTTTTTAGTGTAATCATAATAGCTCAGAGCCCCCAGTTTAGAAAATTTCTAAAATTTAGTGACAAATTCAGCTCATACTCATACCACTAACTCTTTCCAAATTAACTCAGCAAGCCCCAAGCGAGACTGTATCTCAGTTTCTGCAATCATCTTGCTGCTTCTCCATTTGTATTTTACAGATCATGTGTATTCCTCTAAAAACTACATTATTCACTTTTTCTATTTTGAAACCATTTCCAAATACTTGTGATAATTACTGCTTTGGTGTTCACTTTTCTACTCCTAGAGCCATGATTTGGAGGACCTAATCAATTCAACTTTATATTTAGCATCAAGCATCTTCATCTTCATCTTTTCATTTTTTTGCCTCAGTGCTCCTACTGCTGCTTCAGACTAGATTACTAGATGTCATGCCTAGAAGAAACTAAGCCACTCAGATCTGTACAATCTAAAAACTTATATCTTTATTTTCACTTTAATCATTTTCTGCCCTTCTCTCCTTTCTTTTTTTTTCTTCTGAAAACAATAATCAAAATGACACCACAATTGCTTTTGTAAAGTGTGTGTAAATGAATTGATTTATCTTCTGCTCTGAATCTTTGTGATTTCTCAGAACTTAATTCCTTTCCCTGCCTATAAACCCTTTATCCCAGCTATGTTGTCGTTTTCATTATAATGTAAACTACTGGAGGGCAGGTACTAGCTCACTTTGTACTTGAATCTCCATATCTTAGTTTGGTGCTTGGTCATTCATTCATTTAAAATACATTTTCATTGATATTTTTTGTATTTTTATCACCTAAATTGTTTGTATTTGACTACACATAAAGCCATCTTTTAGAACAAAGAATATTTTTATTAATAAAAATAAAAAGGGGGCAGCTGGGTAGCTCAGTGGAGTGAGAGTCAGGCCTAGAGACAGGAGGTCCTAGGTTCAAACCCGGCCTCAGCCACTTCCCAGCTGTGTGACCCTGGGCAAGTCACTTGACCCCCATTGCCCACCCTTACCAATCTTCCACCTATGAGACAATACACCGAAGTACAAGGGTTAAAAAAAATAAAATAAAAAGAGGAATGATAGGCAAAGAAATCAAGCAAAATCAATCAAATTGAAAAAATTCTGCCATTATATACAGTTTTCCACATCTCAGAAAACCTGGTACTATTTGATCCCTCTCTTCTGACCTTTAAAATTATTTCATTTGATTTTCTTGATATTTTCTTCCTTCAGATGAATTCATTATTATTTTTTTCTAATCTATAAAGCAATCCTTTGATTGTTTTATCATCGTGGCACAAATTCAGCAAATAAAATTTAGGTGATGCCATCATTTTTATTATGTTAACATGGCTCAGGTCTGAGCAATGACTCTTTCTAATTATTTAATTAATCTTTTATTTCTAGAAATAATGTCTTTTAGTTGTATTCACAGAATTCATATCTGTGTCTTGGTATTTGGGCTACCACCTGTTTCATATATTCTATAATTGTTTTGAATGTTTATCTATTCTTGCTGAATAATTATCATACACTGTCTTGCTGACATCATTAACCCCAAGTCTATTACACTTATCATCTCTTTTATCTCTTAGCCAGTACCATATTGTTTTGATGACTGCTGCTTTATAGTATAGTTTAATATCTGGTACTGCAAGGCCCCCTTCCTTCACATTTTTTTCATTATTTCCCTTGATATTCTTGATCTTTTGTTATTCCAAATGAAATTTGTTATAGTTTTTCCTAATGCAGTAAAGAAGTTTTTTGGTAATTTGATAGGTATGGCACTAAGTAGGTAAATTAATTTGGGTACAATGTTCATTTTTATTATGTTAGCTCGTCCTACCCATGAACAATTAATGGTTTTTCAATTGTTGAGATCCAGTTTTATTTGTTTGGAAAGTGTTTTGTAGTTGTTTTCATATAATTGCTGTGTTTGTTTTGGTAGAAAGATTCCCAAGCATTTTATATTGTCTAGGGTGATTTTAAATGGTGTTTCTTTTTCTACCTCCTGCTGATGTCTTGGAAATATATAGAAATGCTGTTGATTCATGTGCATTTATTTTGTATCCTGCAACTTTGCTAAAGTTGTTGATTATTTCTACAAGCTTCCTAGTTGATTCTCTAGGATTTTTTAATTAGACCATCATATCATCTGCAAAGAGTGATAGCTTAGTCTCCTCCTTGCCTATTTTGATACCTTCAATTTCTTTTTCTTCTCTAATTGCTACTGCTAGTGTTTCTAGTACTACGTTGAATAATAGAGGTGATAATGGGCACCCTTGTTTCACTCCTGATCTTATTGGTAAGGCTTCTAATTAATCCCTATTGCATATGATGCTTGTTAATGGTTTTAGGTATATACTGTTTATTATTTTTAGGAAAGGTCCGTCTATTCCTATACTTTTCAGTGTTTTCAATAGGAATGGATGCTGTATTTTATCAAAGGCTTTTTAAGCATCTATTGAGATAATCATGTGATTTTTTTTGTTAGACTGTTGATATGGTCAATTATGTGGATGGTTTTCCTAATGTTGAACCATCCTTGCATTCCTGGTATAAATCCCACCTGATCATGGTGGATGATCTTCTTGATCACTTGCTGGAGTCTCTTTGCTAGTATTCTATTTAAGATTTTTGCATCTATGTTCCTTAGGGAGATTGGTCTGTAGTTTTCTTTCTCTGTTTTTTTATCTCCCTGGCTTTGGAATCAGTACCATATTTGTGTCATAAAAGGAATTTGGTAGGACTCCTTCTTTGCTTATCATATCAAATAATTTGTATAGTATTGGGATTAGTTGTTCTTTTAATGTCTGATAGAATTCACTTGTGAATCCATCAGGTCCTGGTGATTTTTTCTTAGGGAGTTCTTTGATGACTTGTTTAATTTCTATTTCTGATATGGGATTATTTAGGTATTCTATTTCTTCTGCTGTTAATCTACGCAATTTATATTTTTGTAAATATTCATCCATATCTCTTAGATTGCTATGTTTATTGCCAAATAATTGGGCAAAATAGTTTTTAATGATTGCCTTAATTTCCCCTTTATTAGAGGTGAGGTCTCCCTTTTCATCTTTGATACTGTCAATTTGGTTTTCTTCTTTCCTTTTTTTTATTAGATTGACCAGTACTTTGTCAATTTTATCTGTTTTTTCAAAATACCAGCTTCTAATCTTATTTATTAATTCAATAGTTCTTTTGCTTTCGATTTTATTATTTTCTCCCTTAATTTTAGTATTTCTAATTTAGTTTTCATCTGGGTATTTTTAATTTGCCAGCTTTCTAATTTTTTGAGTTGCATGCCCAATTCATTAATCTCTGCCCTCCTTAATTTGTTAATATATGCACTCAAGGATATAAATTTCCCCCTGAGTACTGCCTTGGCTGCATCCCACAGAGTTTGGTAGGATGTCTCATCATTGCCATTCTCTTCAATGAAATTTTTGATTGTTTCTATGATTCCTTCTTTGACAAATTAGTTTTGGAAAATCATATTATTTAATTTCCAATTCCTTTTTGTCCCTATTTATTTTTCTCCACATATCAATTAAATCTAATTTTTCTAGGACTTCATTCACCTCTCTTACCTCTTTCTTATTTATTTTTCGGTTTGATTTATCTAGATCTGATAGAGGAATATTTAGATCTCCCACTAGTATGGTTTTACTATCTATTTCCTTCTTGAACTCTGCCAGTTTCTCCTTTATGAATTTGGGTGCTATGCCACTTGGTGCATATATATTGAGCAGTGTTATTTCTTCATTGTTTATACTGCCTTTAATCAGGTTGTAATGACCTTCCCTGTCTTTTTTAATCATATCTATTTTGACTTTGGCTTTGTCAGAAATCATAATAGCCACTCCTGCCTTCTTTTTCTCATTTGATGCCCAATAGATTTTGCTCAAGCCCTTAACTTTAAACTTGTATATATCCACCGGCCTCATATGTGTTTCTTGTAGACAACATATGGTAGGATTTTGGTTTCCAATCCACTCTGCTATTTGCTTCCGTTTTATGAGAGAGTTCATCCCATTCACATTCAGAGTTATAATTATCAGTTGTGCATTCACTGACATTTTTGTATCCTCCCCTAGTCCCACTCCTTCTTACACTATTTTCTTTTAAACCAGTGGTTTTCTTTAAGCCAGTATCCCTTATCCCCTCCTTTGATTAACTTCCCTTTCTACCTCCTCCCTTGTTATTCCCGTCTTTGTATTTTTAAAGGCCTAATGAGTTCCCTCCCCCTTCTTCTCCCCTCCCTTTTTTGACCTTCCCACTCCCCTGCTCCCCTTGATTTATCCCTTCTGAATTTCTCAATAGCGTTAGATAGAGTTTTATATCCCAATGCATAATGTAGCTACTCTTCCCTCTCCGGGTTGATTACACTGAGAGTAAGGTTTAAATATTACCTCTTACTGCTCTCTTCCTCTCCTTCTTATACTAGTATTTGTCCCCTCCCCTTCCCATGCCCTCTTTGTATGTAATAGAATATCCTATTTTTCTTATTCACTCAAGTTTCTCTTGGTGTCCCCTACTATTCACCCCCCTCTTTTCCACTCCCCATGTCATCCTCGGCCATTTAGTATTCCACCCTCTCCCTATGAATTATTCTTCTGATTTCTATAATAGTGAATACTATAATAGTGAATAGAGTTCATTACAGAGAATTATATAAAGTATTTCTCCACATAGGAATACAGATAATTAGATCTTACTGAAGCCCTTAAAGAGGCAAATTTAAAAAATTATGAGTTTTCTTTCTTTCCCCTCTGTTTCTTATTTACCTTTTCATGTTTCTCTTGATTTTTGAGGTTGGATGTCAAACTTTCCATTTAGTCCTGGTCTCTTCTGTGCAAATACTTGGAAATCTTCAATTTTATTTAATGCCCATACTTTCCCCTGAAAGTATATAGTCAGTTTCGATGGGTAGTTGATCTGTGGCTGAAGGCCCCGCTCTCTTGCCTTTCTGAATATCATATTCCAAGACTTGAGGTCTTTTAGCATGGAGGCTGCCAGATCTTGTGTGATCCTCATTGGTGCTCCTTGATATTTGAATTGTCTCTTTTTGGCTTCTTGTAAGACTTTTTCTTTTACTTTGAAGCTCTTGAATTTGGCTATTATATTCCTGGGTGTTGTCCTTTCTGGGTCTAGTGTAGAGGGTGATCTATGGATCCTTTCAATGTCTATATTGCCCTCTTGTAGAACTTCAGGGTAATTTTGCTGAATAATTTATTTTAGTATGGAGTCCAAGTTTCTATTAATTTCTGCTTTTTCTGGAAGACCAATCATTCTCAAATTGTCTCTTCTAGATCGGTTTTCTTGGTCTGTCACTTTCTCATTGAGATATTTCATTTTTCCTTCTATTTTATCAGTCTTTTGACTTTGTTTTAATTCTTCTTGCTGTCTTGAGAGATCATTGGCTTCTAATTGCTCAATTCTAGCCTTTAGGGACTAGTTTTTGGTTATAATCTTTTGGTTTTCCTTTTCAATCTGGTCATTTCTGGTGTTCAATTTGCTTATCAGTTTATTTGATTTCTTAGCCTCACTTTCCAATTGTGAAATTCTGCCTTTTAAACTGTTATTTTTCTTGCCAGGTCTCTTCCATCTTTTTCATCATCTCAGATTTGAACTCTTCAATAGCTTGTGGCCAGTTTTCATTATTTTGGGAAGGTTTGGATATGATTTCTTCTTTGTTCTCCTCTGTTGTCTGGATTTTCTCTGTGTAAAAGTTGTCGAGTGTTCCATAATTCTTCTTGATAATCTTTCTCTTCTCGGCTTCTTGATTTTGGCTTGCCATTGTTGTTAGCCCAGTGCCTTCTCAGCTTTGTCCTCACACTCAGGGTCTTTCTGCACTTTCTAGGCTCCCGAGGTCTCAGGTTTCGTTGTTCTCGGGGTTGAGCCTTTTGGTAGTCCCTGGTCTGCCCCTCTGCCCGAGGCTCTTTCAGCAGTCTCAGGGGTTGCTTCCACAGCCGTGCTCCCGTCTGCACAGGGTCCCCACTCGCTGTCCAAGCCTGTGCTCAAGATCCTTTTCTGCGCCTTGGGCACTGCTTTCACCTGCACAGACACTCAGGAAATTCCGTGCTTGTTCTTTAGCCTCTTGGGGTCCTAAGTCTTGCTGCTCTCAGGAACAAGCCCTGGAGCTCCCAGTAACTTAATGGGTGTCCCAAATCTGCTTTAAGTCTTGTGGGCTGGCCTTGGTGCTGTGCGTGGTGTGGGGGGTGGGGGAGGGGCTTCTTCCTCTCGCATTTTAATGAGAGCTGTTTCACCCCTTTGTAGTGTGGAAATGCCCCGATTCCGCGTACCTTTAATGCTGAGCCCTGTTGTGGGGTCCCTTTGTTCGTCTGGATTCGTTTTTATGTGCCCTTGAGGAGTCCTGTATGCTTTGGTTAGGAGAGATCGAGCAGCTGCTCCTTACTCTGCCGCCATCTTAACCGGAAGTCCCCTGTTCATAGATTTTTAATGGATCAATGTTATAGTCAGGCAATTTTGCCCAAAAGTTTGGTCTGTGATAATAGTCTGGTTTCAGTGCAGTTTATGGAATTAATTTTCCATGATATTTTGTAGTCTGCATTTGCTTTTCTAGGATTCTTTAAGTATACCATCACATCATCTGCAAAGGAGATAGTTTAGTTTCCTCATTGCCTACTTTAATCCCTTCAATTTCTTTTTCTTCTCTAACTGCTACTGCTAGAGTTTCTAGTACAATATTAAATAATAGAGGTGATAATGGGCATCCTTGTTTCACTCCTGATCTTATTAGGAAGGCTTGTCTCCATTGCAGATGATACTTGCTGATGGATTTAAATATATATTATTTATTATTTTGAGGAAGGACCCTTCTACTCTTACACCCATAAGAATGGGTGTTGTATGTTGTCAAAGGCTTTTTCTGCCTCTATTGAGATAATCATGTGATCTCTGTTGGATCGATTATTGATATGGTCAATTATGTGGATGGTTTTCATGATATTAAACCAGTCCTGCATTCCTGGTATAAATCCTACCTGTTGATAGTGAATAATCCTTGTGATAACTTTCTGTAGACTCTTTGCTAGCATTTTCTTAAAGATTTTTGCATCTATGAATTAAGGAGATTGGTCTGTAGTTTTCTTTCTCTGTTTTTGGTCTGCCTGGCAAGGGAATGAATACCATATTTGTGCCATAAAAAGAATTTGGTAAGACTCCTTCTTGGCTTATTTTGTCAAATAATTTCTATAATATTGGGATTAATTGTTCTTTAAATGTTTGATAGAATTCACTTGTGAATTCATCTGGCCCTGGGGATTTTTTCTTAGGAAGTTCCTTGATGCCTTTTCCAATTTCTTTTTCTGAGATGAGATTATTTATGTATTCTGTTTCTTCTTTTGTTAATCTCAGCAATTTATATTTTTGTAGATATTCACCCATTTCACCCAGATTGTCATATTTATTGCCATATAATTGGGCAAAATAGGGTATTTTTTTGCACTGAATGTGATGAATTTATTGATGGTACACAAGATAGAACTCTATGCTCCCTCCTACCCACTACAGGGTGCTTTGGAGAAGGGATGTGAATGGAGCATGGGATCCCCAGTATAGGGACATAGGTTATAGATATGGGCTCCCCATGGAAGTACTCTTTTTTAGTTGGGGATGAAGATCCATGGCTTTCCACTTTACTCCTTGGAGACAATGTACATCATAAGGTCTACTATACAGTGGCTGTAACTGTACTTATTGTCATACCAAGAAATAAGCTTGACAAAATGGTTTTTGAGGGCAATGCCAGAGCATTGAAGGAAGAAGAGTGGGTGACACTGTTAAAGTCACAGGATACATACAAACAACCTGGTCCTCCCCAAGATGCCCTTCAAGGATCCATCTGCAGCTTGTTTCAGCACATTCTTAATATAATCATGTTTGGCAGCTTTCTCCAGGCGGCAAATCAGATCTACCATGGACACATTGGGAGTAGGAACATGGAAGGCCATGCCTGTGAACTTCCTGTTCGGCTCACGTATGAACTTGCCCACAGCCTTGGCAACACCATTGGAAACAGGGATGATATTTTGGGTAGCACTATAGTCATTATGCCACAGCTTGCCAGAGGGTCCATTTACTGTCTTGTGGGTAGTGATAATGGCATGGACTGTGGTCATGAGTCCTTCCACAGTGTCAAATTGTCATGAATGACCTTGGCCAAGCAGTTGGTAGTTCAGGGGACATTACTGATCATATTTCTTCTGGTTCAAACTCATCACGAACATTGGGGCATCAGCAGAAGGGGCAGAGATAATGACTCACTTGGCTCCACCCTTCAAGTGATCCCTATCCTTTTCCATGGTGATAAAGATAACAGTGGACTCCACAATGTATTCAGCTCCAGCATCTCCCTATTTAATATTGGCAGGAACCCATTCCTGGAAGATGGTAATGGCTTTTCCATTGATAAACAGATTGCCATTCTCTGCTTTTACAGTGCCCTTGAACTTGCCATAGGTAGAATCTTATTGGAACATGTAAACCATGTATTTGAGGTCAATTAAGGGGTCATTGATGGCCACAACATCAACTCCATTGGAGTTGAATGCTTCCCTGGTGACCAATATGGACAAATCTGTTGACTCCAACCTTTACCATCTAGTCTTAGGGATGCAATTGCAGCAGAGGATCCTGGCAGTAAGCTTGTGAGAAAAGCTGAGACCCCCAAATAGTTCTTAATAATTGTCTTAATTTCTTCTTCATTAGAGGTGAGAGCACCTTTTCATCTTTGATACTATTAATTTGATTCTCTTCTTCCTTTTTTTTATTAGATTAACCAGTACAGTATCTTATTTGTTTTTCAAGGTACCAGCTCCTAGTCTTATTTATTAGTTCAATAGTTCTTTTATTTTCAATTTTATTAATTTCTCCTTTAATTTTTAGAATTTCCAATTTAGTTTTTATCTGAGGATTTTTAATTTGTTCTTTTTCTAATTTTTAAGTTGCAAGCCCAATTCATTGATCTCCTCCCTCTCAATTTTTTTGCTATAGGCACTCAGAGATATAAATTTTTTGCTGAATACTGCTTTGGCTGTATCCCATATGTTTTCATATGTTGTCTCATTATCATTCTCTTTAATGAAGTCCTCAATTGTTTCTATGATTTCTTTATTGACCCACTAGTTTTGAAGAATTAGATTATTTAATTTCCAATTAATTTTAAATTTGCCTTTCCATGCACCCTTGTTAATAATATTTTTTGTCTCATTATGATCTGAGAAAACTGTATTTATTATTTCTGCTTTTCTGCATTTGTTTGCAATATTTCTATACCTGAGTACACGGTCAGTCTTTGTATATGTTCCATGCACTGCTGAGAAGAAGGTATATTCCTTTTTCATCCCTGTTCAATTTTCTCCAGATATCTATTAACTCTAATTTTTCTTGCATTTCATTCACTTCCCTTACTTCTTTCTTATTTATTTTTAGGTTCAATTTAACTAATTCTGAAAGAGGAAGGTTGATATCCCTAACTAGTATGGTCTTACTATCTATTTCCTCCTTGAGCTACTTTAATTTTTTCTTTAGAAATCTAGACACTATACCATTTGTCTAGTGATGTTTAGTAATGATATTACTTCATTGTTTATAGTACTCTTTAGCAAAATGTAATTTCCTTCCTTATCTCTTTTTTAATTAGATCAGTTTCTACTTTATCTCTGTCTGGTATCGTGATTGCTACCCCTGCTTTTTTTACTTTAGATGATGCATAATAAATTCTGCTCTAGCTTTTTACCTTGAATCTGTGTGTGTCACCCTGCCTCAAATGTGTTTCTTGTAAACAACATATAGTAGGATTCTGATTATTAATCCACTCTGTTACCCACTTCTGTTTTATGTGTGAATTCATCCCATTCACTTTCAGCATTATGATTACTAACTGTGTATTGCCCTCCATCATATTATCTCCTTTAAATCTTGCTTTATTCCCTTTTCCTCTGTTCCTCCTTACCAGTATTTTCCTTTTTATCACCCCCCCTACTTCTTCTTCTCTCCAATTTTCTCCCTTTTCTCTTGTCTTATTCCCCTTTTACTTCTCTGTGGGGTAAGATAGAATTATATATTCCACTGAGTATACTTGTTTTACCCTCTCTGAGCCAGTTACAATAAGAGTAAAGTTTAAGCATTGCCCATCACCAACCTTATCCTCCCCTCTCTATAATGAATTTTCTTTCCTCTTTATGCTATATGATTTACCCTATTCTATCTCTCTCTTCTCTTTTCTCTCAGTGCAACCCTCTCTTTCATTCCTTGATTGATTTTTTTACATATTATTCATATGCATTCATATTATATTATACATACAAATCATTCCATATCATCACATTTACATATACATCATATTATCATAATCAGCTTACTTCTCCACCTTCTTTCTGAGTAATTCCTTCTATCTTCTCTATGACTAAGAATAATTTTTGAGATTTATAGAAATCCTCTTTCCATGTAGACATATAAACATTTTGACCTTAATGAGCCACTTAAATTTTCTTTTTCTTATTTACCTTTTTGGGATTCTCTTCTGTCTCATGTTTGGACTTTAAATTTTTTGTTTGGGTCTGGCTTATTCCTCAGGAACGCTTGGAAATCTTCTATCTTATTGCATGTCCATTTTTTCCACTGAAAGAATATACTCAGTTTTACTGGATAGGTGACTGGGTTGTAAATCCAAATCTTTTGCCTTCCTGAATATAATATCCCTTGCCTTTCAATCCTTTAATGTAGAAGTCCCTAGATCTTGTGTGAACCTGATTGTAGCTCCCTGGTATTTTAATGTTTTCTTTCTGGTTGCTTGAAGTATTTTTTCCTTGGCTTAGTGGCTTTTGAATTTAGCTATTATATTCCTAGAAGTTGTCATTTAAAGATTTCTTTCTGGAGGTGAGCTGTGAATTCTTTCAGTTTCAATTTTATTTTCTTGTTCAAGGGTTTCTGGTTATTATTATTTTTTATTATCTTGGATAATTTCTTGTAATATGATGTCTAAGGTTTTTTCTTGACTGTGGCTTTCAATAATTCTCAAATTGTCTCTCCTAGATCTATCTTTTTAGGTCTGTTGTTTTTTAAATAAGATATTTCATGTTTTCCTTTGTTTTTCATTCCTTTGATTCTGCTTTACTGTTTCTTGATTTTTCATGAAATCATTAGTTTCTAGATGGAAAATTTAAGACCCAATTTTCCTCTGTCAGTTTTTGGGTCTCCTTTTTCAATTGACCTATTTCTTCTTGCATCACTTCCATCTCTTTCCCACTTTTCATCTGCCTCTCTTAATTTTAAGGTTTTTGAAGTTCTTTTTGAGTTCTTCCATAATCTGTATCCAATCCATATTTTTCTTTTGGACTTTGCGTGTGTTTGCTGTGTTTTCACTGTTCCCTTCTACACTCTTATCTCCATAAAAATTCTTTAGAATTAGTTTTTTTTTTTGTTTGCTCACTTTTCCTATCAAATTATAGGTAGACTTGGGTGAGGATGATGTGATGATATGAGTACTGAGAGCTCTGAGAGCCCACCCTCTCTTGCTGGTTCAATTGTCCCTTGTGATGCAGATAGCTTAAGGACTATCATGCTTCAGGCTTAGGTATAAGCATTTGGTCTCACTCTGATCTTGATCAGGTCAAGGGCTGATCAAATTTTAGCTCCAGGCTTAGGCTCAAGTTTTTTGTTTCACTGTGTTTTTTATCCAATTGGTCACACCTTTGATTGTCCTTTCTTGGAGCTCCACCCTGAGCTTTAGGCAAAAATATCAATATTTAGTACTTAGTACTATCAGCTACCCCAAAGTGTGAATTAAGTCCTTATCCCAAGCATAGACTAGAATTCCCTGGGCTAGGACTCCAGATTCTCCACAGGTTTGAAATTGTCAAGGGGTATGGGTTGGCTTGTACCATTATTTGCCCAGGCAGGATCTCAGTGTCTGAATGTTGGTTTGGACATAGGTTCCCAAACTTTGGACAGCAGATATGTGGTTGGGGGTATGTGGCTTGCTCTTGGTTTGCTCTTCCCTCCTTGCTACAATTTCTTGCTTGCTCTGCCCTCTTCCCACCTCAGTGCCCCAGATGTTCTTTGCCTATCATTTGGGTTTTTCTTTTCTTGAAAGTTGTTTCATTCTGTCCCCTTGATCATTCTTTCACTTCTTTATTCATTTCATGATGATATTTTAATCTTGTTTGGAGAGGATTCTCATGGTGGCACAGAGCTGTTGAGGATTACTCTGTCATCTTGGCTCCACCCTGGAACTAGAGCCCTTAATTTCTTGTAGTCTATATTTGCAATATGAGAATTTGTTTTCTTTAATCCCATGAAAAGCATCAAGTTTCTGATTTAAAATTTTAGGCATTAGGTAAAGTCTTGTTAGATATTCGCTAAGTGCTACATTTTTTTCATTCTGTAATAATATATTACCCAGATTCTATTGTTATCTTTCATATTATTACCTTCATTTGTCACTATGTCTGTGTTTCTTATAGATCTTTAATTTTTGTTGGCAACAACCTGGGCCTGAATTTCCATTATAAGCTCCTTTGCTTCCAAAAACAAATTTACATGACTGAGACATTTGTTTGGCATAACTTATATATAACTGAATTCATGTAGATTTTACTCATGGAGGAACTTTTGATTCTATTTCTGGATATCAGCCCTTTCATAGACTTCCTCTGAGTTGAACCACTTCCAGAAACATTCAATAAACCCAATGCCAAGCACATGTGAATAGATTTTTCTATTGCTCAGTAAAATAGTATTTGCTTAGTGCAAAAGTATTTTTGGTAGATTTTTTACATGTTTATCATGTGATCCAAAAATATCCATCAATTGTCTTCCTCTTTGATGACGAATGCTAATATTTCTGTAGATTCCTCAGGTGAATGGGCCCTATCTTTCATTAATATATTGGTTTGGATAGGATAATTTCCAAATCAATATGGTCCATGTTAGAGTCCTGAATATGGACAATAAGAATAGTATTATGATATAGGTCTTAATTGTCTTAACTGCATTCTCCTATTAAACTTTGATTTCAGTAAGTGGATATAGAGAAAGAATTACATACAAATAATTATGTTAAAACTGTAGACTGGGGACAGTTAGGTGGCTCAGTAGATGGAGAGTCAGGCCTAGAGTCAGGGTTCAAATCTTGCCTCAGACATTTCCTAGCTGTGTGACCCTGAGCAAGTCACTTAACCCTCTTTGCCTAGCCTTTAATACTTTTCAGTCTTGGAACCAATACTTACCATTAATTCTAAAACTGAAAGTAAGGGCTTTAAAAAATAAATAAAACAAATCTACAAAAACTTTTAGTATGTTGGATGGACATTCTTTGATAGGCTTTTTAGAGGATATGGATAAGAATCACTGAGGATAAGCAGGTCTGGATCAGTTGCAATTCTGCATGGTTGAAAAGGAGGCAGGGAATTAATAAATTTGGAATTAATAAAATCACAGGTCCATTCAGTATTTAAGTATTTATCCACAATCTTTTCTTTGATATCTTTATGGGGAAACTGTCTTGTCCAAAGAGTCCAAAATGTTTTTAGGTATAGTTTTAATACATTAGCTCAATATGGCTTCCATGAAGCTTGAAGCCTTTAATCTCAATATTTCCTTTGCATATGCTCAGAATTTGGAGTTATCAATTTCAAATAATGTTTTGATATTCCATGAGGTGAGGAGACTATTTATTGTTGTTTTTTTGGAGCCTAATAACTTGATAGCATTCATGTATATCAAATGATTAATAAGCTGTTTTGGTTTGACTTCCATTTAAATTTGGAATCCATATTTAGTTGTGTTTAGGTGATAGAATAATGCATTTAGGGCTCAATGGAAATATAATTGACTTAAATTGCCAAAAATATCATACTATATCACAAAACTAATAAATTATTCTTGGCATTATACCTGTTGATGTTTTTTTAAAATAGTTTTCCATATGAATATTGAATATTCTAGCATTCTCAATATACTTAGGTTTGTTTTATATATTTACCCTATATGAATAAGTCATTAGTATAGAACTGAGTCAAAATCTTTGGAATAATCAACAAAGGCAGTATAAATGTTATAGTACTTTTATAAATTTTTAAATGATTGATTTGCATAAAGACTATAAGTATATTATTTGCTTTAATGTTCCAGGAGTTACTGTTTTTTTTGTGGGATGATGCATTTTAATGGAGAACCCATTTTTGACCTAAAAAGTAAATGGGGGGGGGCAGTTGGGTAGCTCAGTGGATTGAGAACCAGGCCTAGAGATGGGAGGTCCTAGATTCAAATCTGACCTCAGACACTTCCCAGCTGTGTGAACCTGGGCAAGTCACTTGACCCCCATTGCCTACCCTTACCACTCTTCTGCCTTGGAGTATTGACTCCAAGACGGAAGGTAAGTTTTTTAAAAAAAAGTGAATGAGGAAAAAACTTATTTTGGGCACTGAAAATCAAGGAAAAATCTGTATCAGCATACTTAACAAATACAGGCAGAAGAAGAAATAATTACTACATAATATTAGCTTTAAGTTGGGACATGAGAAGCACATTCCTATTCCTGTATAGGAGAGACATGCCAATACATATGCAATCATCTATGTCAGTGGTTCCCAAACTTTTTTGGACTATCTCGCCCTTTCCAGAAAAAATATTACTTATCCCCCTGGAAATTAATTTTTAAAAAATTTTAATAGCAATTAATAGGAAAGATAAATGCACTTGTGACCATCACCGCTCCCTTGGATCACTGCAGCACCCACCAGGGGGCGGTGGTGCCCACTTTGGGAATCACTGATCTATGTGGTGTCTGTACTTATTCTTCAATTCATTAAATGCCTAAAGCTGGTGAGAAGGTAATGAGAACCAATTGAATAGCAAAGGCACATAAAAGCAGTTGTGGAAACTCACTGGAAAGCTACCCTTTATGTTTCAGAGTTCACTTCTTCCACCTGAGCCGCCACTTCACTTCTAACCAAAGGAAATACCTGAAGTACTTTTTAGATCTCTCTGACAAGCAGTAAAATAAGTTAAGAATACCAACTAAGTGTGTGTGAACCTGGTACAAACTGCTTTTTATGAAAGCATATTTTCTCTGATGACATCATTTAAAAATATTTTTTAGACTTCAGAACTGCTTAATGACATTAAATTCAATGCCACTTGGTTCAGTTTTTCTTTCAGCTTGATTTTGGAGAAATAGCTCCTGAGGTAAAGACATTACCTACTTTAAGAAGATCAGAGATACCTTAAAAGTGAGGGCTGCCAGAACTATTGCTATAGATGTTGTCGCATAAGCAGCCTCTCATCCTTTCATTTTGGGGTAAATTTTTAAAAATTACTTTAAAAAATTATATATTTAGAATATTTTTCCATGGTTACCTGTTTCATATTCTCTCCCTATCCTCTTCCTTTCTCCCTTCTGGAGCTGACAAGCAATTCCAGTGGGCTATATACATGTATCATCACTCAATACCTATTTCCATATTATTAATTTTTGTAATATAGTACTATCTTTTAAAACCAAAATCCCCAATCATATACCCATTGAACCACATGATTAATGATATCTTTTTTTCTTCTGCATTTCTACTCCCACTTCCTCTGGATGTGAATAGCATTCTTTCTCATAAGTCCCTTGGGATTGTTCTTAATCATTGCTGCTAGTAGAGAAGTCCATTACATTCAATTTTGCCACAGAGTATCAGTTTCTGTGTACGGCATTCTCCTGGTTCTGCTTCTTTCGCTCTGCATCAGTTCTTGAGGAGTTCTTTCCAGTTCATAAAGAAATCCTCCAGTTCATCATTCCTTATAGCATAAGGAATAATTCCATCATAATCAGATACCACATGTTGTTCAGCCATTCCCCAATCTACAGACACCCATTTGTTTTCCAGTTTTTTGCCACCACAAAGAGTGCAGCTATAAAATTTTTTGTACAAAAATTTTTCTTTATTATCTCTTTGGGGCACAAACCTAGCAGTGGTATGGCTGAATCAAAGGACATTCAGCCCTTTGGGCATAATTTCAAATTGTGGAAGGCAAATTTTAATATTAGGTTTGCCATATTTTGTAGTAAGTTTCTGACTATATCCTTGACCAAAAAGTATAAATGTAAATGAAGTATCAAATGAAGTATTTGTTTCTGTGTTGTTTTTTGTTGTGAAAAATACCCAAAGGAGAAAAAAACAAGGAAATTTTACCAGAAATTGTCTTCCAATACTAAACTTCACAAAAAGTAAAGAGAAAAGTACTGCAACCATCAGCTTAATAACAGAAGTGAGGTCTCCAACCGTTATGTAAGCAGCATGCTACGCTCATGTTTCCCTACAAATTTTCATACAAGACCTGTCCATGAAACATCACAAAGGAGGCATCAATTCCCATGAGTATAGAATATTTACTCAATTCACTACAGTAACAAAACAGACCATCTTTTCAATTTTGCATTAACAACAGGAAAAGGTTTCATATTTGACTGTTTTTTATAGGTTTCTTAAATACTTTTGGTCACCAAAACCCCCAAACCCCTGACTTACAAGGGCCACCATGAATACACATTCCCTCATGTCCTGAATTTCCTGTCAGGAAACTTTCAATAGCAGTAAAAGAACTTTCAACTTATAATACTCCAGATCGGCTGAAATTGAATCAAGATCAATGGTTCCACTGATATTCACTCATTTTTCTAGAGTTTTTTTTATGATACTTCTAATATTTCCATAAGCTATGGATCTCCAGAAATGTCAATATAGCGCACTCCATTTTCAATACATGCTTTTACTACACGGTCACCATAAAATCACTATGTTCCTACACAATTGAGAACAGTAGTTGCTTGTTCAGCCATTCATTCAGAGAGATTGAATTAATGAAATCTCATATGTCCATGCCAACCTTAGATACTAACTTCAACTGGGAATGTTGGTCTTTCCAATTTCTTTGCTGCCTTCTTTAATATCTTGAGCAGCTTTTCACCATTCTGGCCAGTAACAGCCCCTGGCATTGGGGAGTCTTGTAACTCCAAGCTAATTTGCTGCTTGGTCACTTTCTCTGGCACAAATTGGCCAGTGAAGCCAGAAGCTCCAGGAACCATCAAGTGATAGTATCTCTTTTCAGTCTCTATGACTGGAAACCAATGGGGCCTGCAAGCAGAATAGACTTGCATCTGTGTGGTAGACAGTAGCCCCATGACATGATATTCATGAAGAAAGGTGTGATTGAATTTGCATTTGAGAAAACTGGAGGAGCATCATACTAGTAATTCATGCATTAGGCATTTAAGCTAATAATTATGAATCCTATCTAGTTCTGCCAATGCCCAGTTTTGCAGAAAAGCTAGTTTCAATAACCTCCCTTGATGTAATTCTTCTGTAACTAATTATAGTAATAATGCACATTTTTCTATTTCTCATTTGATCCTATTTGCACTTTCATTGTATTGGACAGAAAATTTCCACATTTTTGGGATTTCTCTCTCTGCTTTTTTTTGCTTCTTTTAAAAAAATCTCTTTGTTTCTTTGTTTCTTTCTTTGTTTCTTCCTTTGTTCCTTCGTTCCTTCATTCTTTCGTTCCTTTGTTCCTTCATTTCTTTCCCTTCCTTCCTTCCTTCCTTCCTTCCTTCCTTCCTTCCTTCCTTCCTT
>NC_058131.1:449588816-449656470 GCF_016433145.1 Gracilinanus agilis | reverse complement strand
TCTTTCTTTCTTTCTTTCTTTCTTTCTTTCTTTCTTTCTTTCTTTCTTTCTTTCTTTCTTTCTTTCTTTCTTTCTTTCTTTCTTTCTTGTCTTACCTTCCATCTTAGAATCAATATTGTGTATTGGTTCTAAGGCAAAAAGAGTACAATTAAGCAATGGAGGTTAAGTGACTTGACCAGAGTCACACAGCTAGAAAGTGTCTGAGGACAAATTTGAACCCAGCACCTCCTATCTCTAGGCCTAAAAATTCTTTTCTAAGTACATTTTTCTTTTTTTCTGTTTTTTATATCATTATAGTCATCACTAGTGTCTTATCCCCTTCTCTTTCTCAGATAGTCATGCCATATAACAATATTTCTTGAGAGGAAAAAACAAAGCTAAGGCAATGCCCAGGATCATTTCATATCTTTGGTACATTTCATATGCACTCATAGTTTACTTGCTTTAGTGATCAGCACAATTTGCACTGAAGCATTTCTGAAAGGTTGGACATTGATGTTTCCAAATTATTCTTGTGGTATCAGAACATCAAGAAGTACCACTTATTTCACTATTCTCCATGTCAAGCCATCATCATGGTTTTGATTAGGTTCAGCCTATAAACTGTTTCAGTGTCTATTTTTGGACTCAGAAGTACTTGCATCACAGAGATCAGAATGTTGAACCAATCAACAACACTCTCAAAGCCTATTTCTCCAGTGTTTCAAGGTTTGTATTAGTTACTATAGAAGTCTTAGGGCACATGAAATCCCTACTGTAAAGAAGTCTGGCTGGTATTCACATACTTTGTCCTTGTTACCTCTCTTTATACTCTCTTTCTCAACTCCCATGTCATCATGATTTGGACTTTGAGAGAATGATTATTGTCATGTTGCGACAGTTGTTATCAAAGCAATTAATAGAATCTTTACTAAAAGTTTATTACTACTCCTTCTCAATTCCTATTTGAAAACACAAGAACCAAGTATTCTAAAGAGAAATAGATATTTCCATGGAGTAATTGGTCACAAAGATAAATGGCAAAGATTCTGAGCCGATTCCTTTATAACATATGTGGTCTGGAGTGATTCAACAACTGACTTCTGATAATTTCATCAGTTCTAAGTGTTTTGAAACCATCTCAGCAAAATATGGAAAGACTTGTGAGTTGATGCAGATTAAATAAAAGAAATATATATATATATATGGGTAAAAACATTATAATGATAAATGACTTAATAGTTCTGTTCAATGCAATGATCAATATGATTCTGGAGGACCTGTTATAAAGCTTGCTCCACATTTTCCAGCAGAGATCATGATGGGCTCAAGATGCAGAGTGTGATATATAGTTTTTGGCATGTCAGTGTGGGATATAGTTTGACTATGTAGGTTTCTTACAAAGTTTTTCTTTTTAATGCAGGGAAGGCAGGAGAAAGAGAAAATAAGTGCTTGTTAATTTTTAAAAATATGATGACAATTATGGCTATGGCTATCCCTTAACTATTTTCTTCTTCATTCTCTCTCTCTCTCTCTCTCTCTTTCTCTCTCTCTCTCTCTCTCTCTCTCTCTCTCTCTCTTTCTCTCTCTCTTGATATGTGTGTCTGTATATGTGTGTATATATATAATAAACTAAGGATTCTGCTTTTGGAGCAGATAGGAAGATGAAGCTAGTGAAGGGAAATGCCTTTTCACTCTGTGTACAGTTGAGGTAGATTGGAGGTAGAGAGCTAGTGAGACAGTGTGATATAGGACATTGGACTTGGAATGAGGAAGATTATTACTTAAGACATATAATTGCTGTGCAACTATGGATGAGTGAAATTTAATTTCTCTGGGTCTCAACTCTAAAGTGAGAGAATTGGACACAATGATCTCTAAGTTATAGCTTCAAACCTATGATCTCTTATGTTATGAAATAGAGGCCACAGGATTTCCAGAGTTAGAGGAACTGAGAGGCAATAGTGGTTCTAAAATAGGGGTTGGGGGGTAGAAGGATGATATTAGAAATTAAGTCTTCTTATATTAGTTTAGAGAGAAGAAGTAGAGTAACTGGCTTGAGAAAGAATTGGAGTTTGAAACAAATCTGAGACAGTGTCAATTTTAAATGTTGACAGTATAACAGTTTTTCTGTGGCAGTTACTCTCTCTGGGTGTAGCTGTTGCTCTGTGGGAGTTGGCAGTTGGTCTCTGGGAGCGGCAGTTTCTCTCAGAGTGCTGGCAGCAACTGACATCTTTTCTCTCTCTCTCCTCACTGTCTGAGGTAAAAGGAAAGAAGGGAGAAACCTGAAGGAGCTAAGTGATTTCCCTTTCCAACTTGGGAAACACTAGTGACTATCAATTGCTGTTTCACACATTTTTTTTTTTATCTCTGATAAGACCAAAGAAAGATCTGGTCTTTGCTTTGGACTCTGAGTCTGCTAAAGCTCAGAGTCCTGAGTTGATTCTTGCTGAGGTTCAGCCAGCTGGCCTTTGTTATTTTTATAATTTGGAGACAAAGTTAAGAAATTATATAAGGAGGTTTCTGGGTTAAGATGGCGGCAGAATAAAAAGCAGCACTTAACCTCTCCTAACCGCAACATACAGGACTCCTCAAGGGGACATAAAAACAAATCTAGACGAACAGAGGGACCCCACAACAGGGCGGAGCGTGTAAGGTATGTGGGATCGGGGAATTTCCATGCTATAAAGGGATGAAACAGCTCTCACTAAGTCGCTAGCTGAGCAACACCCCCCCACACACACCACCTACAGCACCAAAGGCAATGCAAAAGAAATAGAGCAAGTTTGGGGCACCCATTGAGTCACTGGCAGATCCAGGGCCTGTTCCTGAGAGCAGCAAGACTTAGGACCCCAAAAGGCTAAAGAACGCACACGGACTTTGAGCTCAGACACTGAGCGCAGGTGCGGGTGGAGGCCGACACAGGCACTAGCAAAGACTCTGAAACCCTGAGTGGGGAACCAGTGTAGACGGGTATACGACTGTAGAAGCAGTGCCCTGAGACTTGTAAAGGAACCTCTGGCAGAGGATCAAACAAGGGGGTCAACCAGGGGGCTTGACCTTGAGAACAACCAGACCTGAGACCTCAGGACCCTAAAAAGCACAGACAGACTGTGAGCGCAAGGATAAATCTGAGAAGGGGCTGGGCTAACAATGACAAGCCAGAATCAGGAAGCCCAGAAGAGAAAGATTAACAACAAGAAGAAGAAATCTTTAACACTCGACAACTTTTACACTGAGAAAATCCAGACAACCGAGCAAACTGAAGAGGAGAACAAACAAGCAATCACATGCGGACCCTCCCAAAATAATGAAAACTGGTCACAAGCGCTTGAAGCGTTCAAATCTGAGATGACGAGAAAGTTGGAAAAGATTTGGCTTGAGAAATGGGAAATAGCTCAAAAGGAAATCAGGCAAGAAAATAAGAGTTTAAAAATCAGAATTTTGCAATTGGAAAGTGAGGCTCAGAAACCAAATGAACTGATAAGCAAATTGAACACCAGAAATGACCAGATTGAAAAGGAAAACCTGTCCCTAAAGGCTAGAATTGAGCAATTAGAAGCTAATGATCTCTCAAGACAGCAAGAACAAATAAAACAAAGTCAAAAGACTGATAAAATAGAAGGAAACATGAAATATCTCAATGAGAAAGTGACAGACCAAGAAAACCGGTCTAGAAGAGACAATCTGAAAATCATTGGTCTCCCTGAAAAACCAGAAATTAATAGAAATTTGGACTCCATACTAAAAGAAATTATTCAGCAAAATTGCCCTGAAGTTCTACAACAAGAGGGCAATATAGACATTGAAAGGATCCATAGATCACCCTCTACACTAGACCCCGAAAAGACAACCCCCAGGATTATAATAGCCAAATTCAAGAGCTTCCAAGTAAAAGAAAAAAATCTTACAAGAAGCCAGAAAGAGACAATTCAAACATCAAAGAGCATCAATCAGGATCACACAGGATCTGGCAGCCTCCACGCTAAAAGACCGCAAGGCTTGGAATACAATATTCAGAAAGGCAAGAGAGCTGGGCCTTCAACCACGAATCAACTACCCATCAAAATTGATTATATACTTCCAGGGGAAAGTATGGGCATTCAACAAAATTGAAGATTTCCAAGTATTTGCACAGAAAACACCAGGACTAAATGGAAAGTTTGATATCCAACCACAAAAATGAAGAGAAACATGAAAAGGTAAATAAGAAACAGAGGGGAAAGAAAGAAAACTCATAATTTTTAAATTTACCTTTTTAAGGGCCTCAGTAAAATCTAATTATCTGTATTCCTATGTGGAGAAATGCTATGTATAATTCCCTGTAGTGAACTCTATTCAATATTATAGTAATCAGAAGAATAATTCATAGGGAGAGGGTGGAATACTAAATGGTCTAAGATGATATGGGGGGTGGAAAAGAGGGGGGCGAATAGTAGGAGACACCAAGAGAAACTTGAGAGAATAAGAAAAATAGGATATTCTATCACACACAAAGAGGGCATGGGAAGGAGAAGGGACAAATACTATTATAAGAAGGAAAGGAAGAGAGCATTAAGAGGTAATATTTAAACCTTACTCTCAGTGTAATCAACCCAGAGAAGGAAGAGTAGCTGTATCATCCATTGGGATATAAAACTCTATCTAACCCTACTGAGAAAGTCAGAAGGGATAAACCAAAGGGAGCAGGGGCGTGGGGAGGTCAAAAAAGGGAGGGGAGAAGAAGGGGGAGGGAATTCATTAGGCCTTTAAAAATAAAAAGAGGGGAATAACAAGGGAGGGGGTAGAAAGGGAAGTTAATCAAGGGAGGGGATAAGGGATACCGCCTCAAAGCAAACCACTGGTTTAAAAGAAAATAGTGTAAGAAGAAGGAGTGGGACTAGGGGAGGATACAAAAATGTCAGTGAATGCACAACTGATAATTATAACTCTGAATGTGAATGGGATGAACTCGCTCATAAAATGGAAGCAAATAGCAGAGTGGATTAGAAACCAAAATCCTACCATATGTTGTCTACAAGAAACACATATGAGGCGGGTAGACATACACAAGTTTAAGGTTCAGGGGTTGAGCAAAATCTTTTGGGCGTCAAATGAGAAAAAGAAGGCAGGAGTGGCTATTATTATTTCTGATAAAGCCAAAGTAAAAATAGATATGATTTAAAAAGACAGGGAAGGTCATTATATCCTGATTAAAGGCAGTATAAACAATGAGGAAATAACACTGCTCAATATGTATGCACCAAGTGGCATAGTATCCAAATTCATAAAGGAGAAAATGGCAGAACTCAAGAAGGAAATAGATAGTAAAACCATACTAGTGGGAGATCTAAATATTCCTCTGTCAGATCTAGATAAATCAAACTAAAAAATAAATAAGAAAGAGGTAAGAGAGGTGAATGAAGTCCTAGAAAAATTAGATTTAATTGATATGTGGAGAAAAATAAATAGGGACAAAAAGGAATACACCTTCTTTTCAGCTGCACATGGTACATTCACAAAGATTGACCTTATAATAGGGCAAAGAAACATTGCAAACAAATGCAAAAGAGCAGAAATAATAAATGTAACCTTCTCAGATCATAATGCAATAAAAATCATAATTTAGTAAGGGCACCTGGACAGGAAAATCAAAAACTAATTGGAAATTAAATAATATGATCTCTTCAAAGAAGAAATCATAGGAACAATCAATAATTTCATAGAAGAGAATGACAATGATGAGACATCCTACCAAACTCTGTGGGATGCAGCCAAGGCAGTACTCAGGGGGACATTTATATCCTTGAGTGCATATATTAACAAATTAAGAAGGGCAGAGATTAATGAATTGGGTATGCAACTCAAAAAATTAGAAAGCGAGCAAATTAAAAACCCCCAGATGAAAACTAAATTAGAAATACTAAAAATCAAGGGAGAAATTAATAAAATCGAAAGTAAAAGAACTATTGAATTAATAAATAAGACTAGAAGCTGGTATTTTGAAAAAAAAACAGATAAAATAGACAAAATATTGGTCAATCTAATAAAAAAAGGAAAGAAGAAAACCAAATTGACAGTATCAAAGATGAAAAGGGAGACCTCACCTCTAATCAAGGGGAAATTAAGGCAATCATTAAAAACTATTTTGCCCAATGATGTGGCAACAAATATAACAATTTAGGAGATATGGATGAATATTTACAAAAGTATAAATTGCCTAGATTAACAGCAGAAGAAATAGAATACCTAAATAATCCCATATCAGAAATAGAAATTGAACAAGCCATCAAAGAACTCCCTAAGAAAAAATCGCCAGGGCCTGATGGATTCACAAGTGAATTCTATCAGACATTCAAAGAGCAACTAATCCCAATACTATACAAATTATTTCATATGATAAGCAAAGAAGGAGTCCTACCAAGTTCCTTTTATGACACAAATATGGTACTGATTCCAAAGCCAGGGAGATAAAAAAACAGAGAAAGAAAACTACAGACCAATCTCCCTAAGGAACATAGATGCAAAAATCTTAAATAGAATACTAGCAAAGAGACTCCAGCAAGTGATGAAGAAGATCATCCACCATGATCAGGTGGGATTTATACCAGGAATGCAAGGTTGGTTCAACATTAGGAAAACCATCCACATAATTGACCATATCAACAGTCTAACAAACAAAAATCACATGATTATTTCAATTGATGCTGAAAAAGCTTTTGACAAAATACAGCATCCATTCCTATTGAAAGCACTGAAAAGTATAGGAATAGAAGGACCTTTCCTAAAAATAATAAACAGTATCTACCTAAAACCATCAACAAACATCATATACAATGGGGATAAATTAGAAGCCTTCCCAATAAGATCAGGAGTAAAACAAGGATGCCCATTATCACCTCTATTATTCAACACAGTACTAGAAACACTAGCAGTTACATTAGAGAAGAAAAAGAAATTGAAGGTATCAAAATAGGCAATGAGGAGACTAAGCTATCACTCTTTGCAGATGATATGATGGTCTACTTAAAAAATCCTAGAGAATCAACTAAGAAGCTTGTAGAAATAATCAACAACTTTAGCAAAGTTGCAGGATACAAAATAAATGCACATAAATCATCAGCATTTCTATATATTTCCAACACATCACAGCTACAAGAGGTAGAAAGAGAAACACCATTTAAAATGACCCTAGATACATACTTGGGAATCTATATATCAAAACAAACACAGCAATTATATGAAAACAACTACAAAACACTTTCCAAACAAATAAAACTGGATCTCAACAATTGGAAAGCCAATGGTTGCTCATGGGTAGGACGAGCTAACATAATAAAAACGACAATTCTACCCAAATTAATTTACCTATTTAGTGCCATATCTATCAAACTACTAAAAAACTTCTTTACTGAATTAGAAAAAACTATAACAAATTTCATTTGGAATAACAAAAGATCAAGAATATCAAGGGAAATAATGAAAAAAATGTGAAGGAAGGTGGCCTAGCAGTACCAGATATTAAACTATACTATAAAGTAGCAGTCATCAAAACAATATGGTACTGGCTAAGAGACAGAGAGGAGGATCAGTGGAATAGACTTGGGGTAAATGACATCAGCAAGACAGTGTATGATAAACCCAAAGAGCCCATCTTTTGGGACATGAATCCACTATTTGACAAAAACTGCTGGGAAATTTGGAAAACAATATGGGAGAGATTAGGTTTAGATCAACATCTCACACCCTACACCAAGATAAATTCAGAATGGGTGAATGACTTGAATATAAAGAGGGAAACTATAAACAAGCTAAGTGAACACAGAATAGTATACTTGTCAGATCTCTGGGAAAGGAAAGACTTTAAAACCAAGCAAGAATTAGAGAAAATTACAAAATGTAAATTAAATGGTTTTGATTATATTAAACTAAAAAGTTTTTGTAGAAACAAAAACAATGTAGTCAAAATCAGAAGGGAAACAACAAATTGGGAAAAAATCTTTATAACAAAAAACTCTGAGACATGAATAGGCAATTTTCAGGTAAAGAAATCAAAAGTATGAATAAGCCCATGAGAAAGTGTTCTAAATCTCTAATAATTTGAGAAATGCAAATCAAAACAACTCTGAGGTATCACCTCACACCTAGCAGATTGGCTAAAATGAAAGTAGGGGAGAGTAATGAATGCTTGAGGGGATGTGGTAAAATTGGGACATTAATGCATTGCTGGTGGAGTTGTGAACTGATCCAACCATTCTGGCCGGCAATTTGGTACTATGCTCAAAGGGTTATAAAAGAATGCCTGCCCTTTGATCCAGCCATAACATTGTTGGGTTTCTTCCCCAAAAAGATCATAAATAAACAGACTTGTACAAAAATATTTATAGCTGTGGTTTTTGTGGTGGCAAAAAACTGGAAAAGGAGGGTATGCCCTTCAATTGGGGAATGGCTGAACAAACTGTGGTATATGCAGGTGATGGAATACTATTGCGCTCAAAGGAATAATAAACTGGAGGAGTTCCTGGTGAATTGGAAAGTCCTCCAGGAACTGATGCAGAACGAAAGGAGCAGAGCTAGAAGAACACTGTACACAGAGACTGATATACTATGGTAAAATCGAATGCAATGGACTTCTGTACCAGAAGCAATGCAAGGACCCAGGACAGTTCTGAGGGATTTATGGAAAAGAATGCTACCCACATTCAGAGGAAGAACTGCAGGAGAGGAAACATATAAGAAAAGCAACTGCTTGAACGCATGGGTTTGGGTGGACATGATTGGGGATGTAGACTCTAAACTACCACACCAATGCAACTATCAACAATTTGGAAATAGGCCCTGAACAAGGACACATGTTACAATCAGTGGAAATGTGCATCAGCCATGGGTGGGGGGAGTGCGGGGGGTGAAGGTGAAAGTAGGAGCATGAATCATGTAACCATGTTAAAAACGAATATTAATAAATGTTTTAAAAAAAGAATTATATAAGGATAATAGTGTTAATTTATTGATGAATAGGGAAAATTTGGGTTAATTAGATTGGGAAGGATCTGTGTAGGCTGTGGAAACAGAAGAAGCGGTTCCTTGCAGAACCAGGGAATTTTATTTGGGTGGAATTAGAATCTCTTAGAGTTAGAAATACTTTTATATTCTTATATTCTCAATAAATAGTTTATTTTTGTATAACAAGAATCTCCTTAGCGTCCTTGCACCTGGCCTGAAGAGAAGTGCACTTATGAGTTTCACTTCAATTGTATAAACTGAAGATAAATTGTAAGCACAGCAAGCAGAGTATTAAATCAGTTTGTATACATAATCAATTCATTGACATATCCTTTTTACAGGGATGAAGAAGACTCTGAGCCAGGTACTAAATTTGTGTAGGAAGTAGAGTGACTCAGAAGCTATAGATGACAGCAACACAGACCTGGTCAGGCTCAAGTGAAGTTGATAAGAAGAAAGATGGAGTTGCTGAGTTCTTGTAGCAGAATAATCTGAAGTGGCAGTGCAGAGTAAAAATTTTCTTGTTCTGGCCCTGTTTGGCAAGATGTAAAATTTATTAGTGAAAAGTGCTATTTTGAGTAACCAATCAGAATTGAGGCACTGCCCCCTACACCTTCTATGAGAAAGCTTTTCTATTGTGATTGGACATGTGAATTAGGAGGGAGGAGCAGGAAGTGACTCATAAGTGACCCCTTTAAAAGGAGAAGATCCTAAGGCAGCTGATGGTCTTGGGGGGAAGACAGCATCTAGTGAGGCTGCAGGAGTGAGGGAGGCTGCGACTGGTGCAGTGAAGGGGACCTGAGGGAGCTTTGCTGGTTTGTGACCTAGACTATTCCATGTGAGTAAGTTAGGCTGACTCTCTTTCTCTTTCCTTGGTGTTTCTGGAGGCTCTACCCTCAGGGAGGCCTCTCTGGCCTCTCTAATTATAAGGGACTTATGGCTAGAAGCCTTGTTTAATTAACCTCTGTGCCCCAACTGCTGGGCCTCTAAATCCTTACCTGGTACAGGCCTCTGGTCTGGGCCAGTTTCTCTCTCTCAATTTCCCTACCTTCAACCTTCCTAATTGTAAATAAATCAACATAAAAGTCAATTTTGACTTGAGATTATTCCTTAATTGGGGAAATTTCCCCTGGCTACCACCTTTTAATATATTGAACCCATAAAACTCCTTTTTTCACCCCTTACAGAAGGTAACTTGACTTGCTCAAAGCTGGACAGATAAATGGCAGCCAAGATTCAAACTTGGGGGTTTGGTCATCCTCTTTTTCAGTGTCCCTCATACATTGTTATTTTATTTTTGTTTGTGTAAGGTCCTGGTGCCAAAAAAGGGGTTAGGATCTCCCAGAATTGGAAGGTGCTTTCACCTTTGTGTATTCCTTTGAGCACAGTAGTAATCTATCACCAGCAGATAGCACAATTTGTTCAGCCATTCCCCATCGAAGAACATTCTCCTATTTTCCAATTTTTTGCCACCACAGGGAGCTCGGCTATAAATATTTTTGTACAGGTCTTTTTCCTTGTTATCTCTTTGGGGTACAGACCCAACAATGATATGGCTGGATCAAAGGGCAGGCATTCTTTTATAGCCCTTTGAGCGTGATTCCAAATTGCCAGCCAGAATGGCTGGATCAGTTCACAACTCCACCAGCAATGCATTAATGTCCCAATTTTGCCACATCCCCTCCAACATTCATTACTCTCCCCTTCTTTCATTTTAGCCAATCTGCTAGGTGTGAGGTGATACCTCAGAGTTGTTTTGATTTGCATTTCTCTAATTATTAGAGATTTAGAACATTTTCTCATGTGCTTATTGATAGTTTTGATTTCTTTATCTGAAAATTGCCTATTTATATCCCTTGCCCATTTATCAATTGGAGAATGGCTTGATTTTTTATACAATTGATTTAGTTGCTTGTATATTTGAGTAATTAGACCTCTGTCAGAATTTTTTGTTATAAAGATTTTTTCCCCGTTTGTTGTTTCCCTTTTGATTTTTGTTGCATTGTTTTTGTTTGTACAAAAACTTTTAAATTTAATACAATTAAATTATTTATTTTACATTTTGTAATTTTTTCTAACTCTTGCTTGGTTTTAAAATCTGGGTTTAAAAAACCCAGAGATCTAAGAAGTATCCTATTCTGTGTTCACTTAATTTACTTATAGTTTCCTTCTTTATATTCAAGTCATTCACCCATTTTCAATTTATCTTGGTGTAGGGTGTGAGATGTTGTTCCAAACCTAATCTATCCCATATTGTTTTCCAATTCTCCCAGCGGTTTTTGTCAAATAGTGGATTTTGGTCTCAAAAGTTGGGCTCTTTGGGTTTATCATACACTGTCTTGCTGGGGTCACTTACCCCACTTATTCCACTGATACTCCCTTCTGTCTTTTAGGCAGTACCATATTGTTTTGATGACTGCTACTTTATAGTATAGTTTAATATCTGGTACTGCTAGGCCACCTTCCTTCACATTTTTTTCATTATTTCCCTTGATATTCTTGGTCTTTTATTCTTCTAAATGAACTTTGTTATAGTTTTTTTCTAATTTGGTAAAAAAGTTTTTTGGTAGTTTGATAGGTATGGCACTAAATAAGTAAATTAATTTGGGTAGAATGGTCATTTTAATTGTTATCTCATCCTACCCATGATCACTCAATGTTTTTCCAATTGTTTAGATCTAAATCTAATTTTTTGGCAAGTATTTTGTAGTTGTATTCATACAATTCCTGTGTTTGTTTTGATAGATTCCTAAGTATTTTATATTATCTAGGGTGATTTTAAATGGTGTTTCTCTTTCTAACTCTTTCTGCTGTGATGTATTGGAAATATATAGAAATGCTGATGATTTATGTGCATTTATTTTGTATCCTGCAACTTTTAAAGTTGTTGATTATTTCTACTAGCTTTTTAGTTGATTCTCTAGGACATTTTAAGTAGACCATCATATCATCTGCAAAGAGTGATAGCTTAGTCTCCTCCTTGCCTATTTTGATACCTTCAATTTCTTTTTCTTCTCTAATTGCAACTGCTAGTGTTTTTAGTACAATGTTGAATAATAGAGGTGACAATGGGCATCCTTGTTTTACTCCTGATCTTATTGGGAAGGCTTCTAATTTATCCCCATTGCATATGATGCTTGTTGATGGTTTTAGATATATACTGTTTATTATTTTTAGGAAAGATCCTTCTATAACTATACTTTCTAGTGTTTTCAAAAGGAATGGATGCTGTATTTTGTCAAAGGCTTTTTTAGCATATATTGAGATAATCACGTGATTTTTGTTTGTTATCTTGTTGATATGGTCAATTATTTGAATGGTTTTTGTAATGTTGAACCATCTTTGCATTCCTGGTATAAATCCCACCTGATTATGGTGGATGATTTTCTTGATCACTTGCTGGAGTCTCTTTGCTAGTATTCTATTTAAGATTTTTGCATCTATGTTCATTAGGGAGATTGGTCTGTAGTTTTCTTTCTCTGTTTTTGATCTACCTGGCTTTGGAATTACTACTATATTTGTGTCATAAAAGGAACTTGGTAGGACTCCTTCTTTGCTTATTATATGAAATAATTTGTATAGTATTGGGATTAGTTGTTCTTTGAATGTTTGATAGAATTCACTTGTGAAACCATCAGGCCCTGTTGATATTTTCTTAGGGAGTACTTTGATGGCTTTTGTTCAATTTCTTTTTCTGATATGGGATTATTTAAGTATTCTATTTCTTCTACTGTTAATCTAGGCAATTTATATTTTTGTCAATATTCATCCATATCATCCAAATTGCTATATTTATTGCCATATAATTGGGTAAAATAGTTTTTAATCATTGCCTTAATTTCCTCTTCATTAGAGGTGAGGTCTCTCTTTTCATCTTTGATACTGTTAATTTGGTTTTCTTCTTTCCTTTTTTTAAATTAGATTTACCAGTACTTTGTCCATTTTATCTGTTTTTTTCAAAATACCAGCTTCTAGACTTATTTATTAATTCAATAGTTCTTTTACTTTCAATTTTATTAATTTCTCCTTTTATTTTTAGTATTTCTAATTTAGTTTTCAAATGAAGATTTTTATTTGTTCATTTTCTAGTTTTTTAAGTTGCATGCCCAATTCATTAATCTCTGCCCTCCCTAATTTGTTAATATTTGCACTCATTGATATCAATTTTCCCCTTAGAACTGCTCTGGCTGCATTCTATAGGTTTAGGTAAGAAGTCTCATCATTATCATTGTCTTCAATGAAATTATTAATTGCTTCTGTGATTTGTTCTTTCACTACATTATTTTGGAGAATCATATTATTTAATTTCCAATTAGTTTTTGGTTTGCCTCTCCATGCATTCTTATTAATAACTATTTTTATTGCATTATGATCTGATAAGGTTGCATTTATTATTTCTGTTTTTTTGCATTTGTTTGCCATGTTTCTATGCCCTATTACATGGTCTATCTTTGTGAATGTTCCATGTGCTGCAGAAAATAAGGTGTATTCCTTTTTGTCCCTATTTGTTTTTCTCCATATATCTATTAACTCTTTTTTTCCCCTAGGGTTTCATTCACCTCTCTTATCTCTTTCTTATTGATTTTTTGGTTTGATTTTTCTAGATCTGATAGGGGAAGGTTGAGGTCCCCCACTATTATAGTTTTGCTATCTATTTCATTCTTGTGCTCCACTAGCTTCTTCTTTAGAAATTTGGACGCTATACCATTTGGTGTATACGTGTTGAGTCCTGATATTTCTTCATTGTTTATACTGCTTTTTATTATCTTCCCTATCTCTTTTAGCCATATCAATTTTTAATTTGGCTCTGTCAGAGATCATAATGGCAACCCCTGCCTTCTTTTTCTCGTTTGAAGCCCAATAGATTTTTCTCTATCCTTTCCTTTTTACTCTATGTATGTCTGACTGTCTCATGTGTGTTTCTTGTAGGCAACATATGGTAAGATTTTGTTTTCTAATCCACTCTGCTATTTACTTCCATTTTATGGGTGAATTCATCCCATTCACATTCAGAGTTTTAATTATCAGCTGTGTATTCCCAGACATTTTGATTCTCTCTCCTTGTCCTGCCTTTTCTTCTTTCACTATTTCCTTTTATACCAGTGTTTTGTTTTTAATCAGTTCCCCTAATCCCCTCCCTTATTGTACTTCCCTTTCCCCTCTCCCTTCTTATTCCCCTCTTATTCTTCTTTAGGATCTTTTTAAGCTACCCTGCCCCTGCCCTCTCTCTTCCTAGTGTTATTTCCCTCTCCATCAGTCCTTTTGTTACCCTTCTACTTCTCTATAGGGCATGAATCAATTCTCTGCCCCAATGGATCTGATTGTTCTCCCCTCTTTAAATTGATTTCAATTCACTTAAGTATTAAATATTTCCTCTTTCTAACCTCTTTATCCTTACAGTGTATTGTTATTCTTCTCTGTTGGCCCCACGACCTTCTTTATGGCATATACATTTACTACATTTTGTTTGTTTTCCCATTTTTCTTATTATTATCTTCTTCCTCCCTCTATTTTTGTATATATTTATACATACATATATGTATGTATGTATAATGTATAATAATAAAATATAATATATATATATTGCTTGACATTTCATCCTATACAGTTTGTCAGTATTCTCTCTATGTAAACTTCTTCTAGTTACCCTGTTGGTAATAACAATTTTTAATATTTAGTAATATCTTCTTTTCTTCTTGTGATACAAATTGATTGAACTTATTGGGTCCATTAAAGAAAAAATTTTGTCCCCTCCCCCCATTCTGTTAATTATCTTATGGTGGTTCTCTTGAGTTCTGGGTTTGGGCAAGCATATTCTCTGTTTAAGTCTGGTTTTTTCTTTATCAATGCTTTGAAGTCCTCAATTTTATTGAATGACCATATTTTCCCCTGCAATAATATAGTCAGTTTTGCTTGATAGTTGATTCTTGTTTGTAGACCCAGTTCTCTTGCTTTCTGGAATATTGTGTTCCTTGCCTTCTGGTCCTTCAATGTAGATGCAGCCAGATCCTGTGTTACCCTTACTATGGTTCCCTGATCTCTGAATTACTTCTTTTTAGCAGATTTTTATTCTTTTCCTTCGTCTGGAATTTGGCTATAATATTTCTGGAAGTTGTCATTTGTAGATTAAATGTAGGAGGTGATCTGTGGATTCTTTCAATTTCCACTTTTCCTTCTAGTTTGAGAATGTCAGGGAAGTTGTCTCTGATAATTTCTTGTAGGATAATGTCTAAACTTTTTCTTTTATCATGATGTTATGGTATACCAATAATTCTTAAATTGTCTTTTCTAGTTCTGTTCTTCTGATCTTTGGTTGAATCAATGAGATGTTTCATATTCCCCTCAAATTTTTCATTTTTTAAATTTTGTTTTATATATTTTTGCTGCTTTGTGAAGCCATTTGCTTCTAGTTGTTGAGTTCTGTTTTTTAAAGACTGAATTTCATCCCTGGCTTTTTGGTCATCCTTCTCCTTCTGGTCTGATTTTATTTGTAGATCATCTTTTGCCTTCTTTGCTTCATTTTCAAGCTGGCCAATTCTGGCTTTTAAGACTTTTTTTTCTTGTTTTAGTGCAGGTATTTCCTTTTTTATATTGTCTTAAGCCTCTCTTGCCTCTCTTGATTGCTTTTTGAGAAAGTCCGTGCGCTTGAGGTCTTTGTCCGCACCTAGGGCACTGCCTTTACCCGAGCAGACACTCAGGAAAGTCCGTGCGCATTCCTCAGTCACTTGGGGTCCTATGTCTTGCAGCTCTCAGGTACAAGCCCTGGAGCTGCGAGAGACCCACTGATTTCCCCCATCCTGCTTTCAGTCTTGTGTGTTGGCCTTTGCGCTGTGCATGGTGTGGGGGTGGGGGTGGAGGGCTTCTTCCTCTCACGTTTTAATGAGAGCTGTTTCACTCCTTTATAGTGTGGAAATGCCCTGATTCCGCGTACCTTCAATGCTGCGCTCTATTGTGGCGTTCCTTCGTTTGTCTGGATTCGTTTTTATGTCCCCTTGAGGAGTCCTGTATGCTTTGGTTAGGAGAGATCGAGCAGCTGCTTCTTACTCTGCTGCCATCTTAGAAACACACCAATTTCTAATCGAAGCCCATTAGTTTTAAGGCATATTAGTTTAGTTTGAAGGATCTTGTTGAGATTTGCATAGAATTTTCATAATATTTCTTTAACTCTTCATTCATGCTAACCGTTTTGGTCCACATGCTACAATTATCATCAATTACTCTTTTTCTTTTTTTACTTATAGTAAAAATGACAAAGAATTTTAGTACAATGAGACTAATTCTAGCAACTTCCTTATTTCTTTATGAAGGAAGTACAGTTGAACCATTCTCACATTTAGCTTCAACTTTGTCTTGAGCATTCCTATTTTTGTTTATATCAAGAATATCAAAAGATGGTATGATTCAGTTTATCCAGATATGTCCACTCATTGATAATTAGCCCAGAATCTCATATTCATATTAAAAAAATTAAATTAATGTTTATATAAGCAACTGAAACTCTGTTTTTTGTTTTTTTTTTTTGCAACCTACACTCTTTCACCATTCTCTCATCCTGCCTATTTCAGGGACAGAGTCTGCAGAAGGCTGAGAACCATTTAACAATAAATCAATAGCAGTTCTTTTGACCTGCCTAATGGGAGTAGGAAAGGCTTTCACAAATGTTTCTTCCCGGTGTAAAATAATTAGGCGAGCAATGTAAGGTGCAAGGAATGCTAGAGAGACTCTTGTTTATGAAAAAATAAACTATTTATTTAAATATATATATATATATATACATATATATATATATGTATATGGGAAAAAGGGTTTCTAATTCTAAGGGATTCTAATGCCATCCAAATAAACTCCCAGGTCCCGCAAGGAACCGCTTCTTCTGTTTCCACAGGCTATGCTAATCCTCCCTGATCTAACTAACCAAATTTATACTATTCTAAATAAACCTAAACACTCCAGCTCTTAACTTCCCCTTTAAGTTATAAAGATAACTAAGGCTAGCTGGTTGAGTCTCCACAAGAATCAAGTTAGGACTCTGAGCCTTAACAGACTCAGAATCCAAACCAAAGACCAGCTTTTCTTTGGTCTTTTCACAGTTTAACCAATCTATAGTCAGTAACAGATAAATGAATAATGTTTCCCGAGTTGGAAAAGAAAACACTCCACTCCTTCAAGTCTTTCCCTCAGATCGAGATAGAGAGAGGCAAAGCTGTTACCTTCTCTAGCCCTGAGAGAGAAAGAAACTGTGCGTGGCTGTCAACTGCCAAAAGCCCACTCCTGGAATGCCACACCCAGAGAATGTAACTGTCATAGAAATAATGGTTATAATTACCACCAGTTGAAATTAACACTCTCTCTCAACTTTACTTGAAATTCCAATTCTTTCTCAAGCCAGCTTCTCTACTTGTTATCTTTAAACTAATAAAACAATACTTATTTTCTAATATCATCCTTATATTAACATTAGTATTTGAATTTGGAAGAAAAATACAAATGGTAGCAAATGTGGACGAATCATTTTCCTAACTTAGTATTTCTATTTCCCTGATCAATTTAAAATTTTCCCAACTTAGTATTTTCCTGTTTAGACTTTCACCCTTGCCCTGACCTTTCCTCCCAAATTACCCACCAGGAGCCAAGTTAGTTGTTTGAGTGGCAAAGTTCAATCCTCATCATTTGATTTACCCACTGGATGGCTCTTTCAGAGATTAGCTATAAGTCTCCTGAGGAATATTTACAAGTGGCAGAAAGAATTGGAAAATTTGGAAAGAATACTACACTTTCGAGGCATAGTAACTGATTTCCAACAGTGTCTCTGACACTTCATGCTTTACAACCTAGATCAAATGACTTAATCTAACTAGGCCCCAGTTTCTTTTTTTTTCTTTACTCAAAGATATTTTATTTTTCCTATTACATGTAATAACAATTTTCAGCATATGTTTCCTGAAGTTATAAGATCCAAATTGTCTCTCCCTTCCCTCCATCCTCTTCAAAATGGTAAGCAATTTGATCTGGGTTATACATGAATATGCATTTTTTAAAAAATGAGAATAAATTTTGCTTTTGGGATTGGGACAATGCTTGTGAGGATGAAGGGAATTTATCTTGTTTTTTTAAAAGCTGATTTCCATCAGTAAATTTCCATGTCAGTGAAGTTATAAAAATTCCAAATCATGTTCTTCTCTGATGTGGTTAAATTCATTCTGGAGCACAAACCATTTAAAAAAATATTCAGTGAAAAAAATGAGGAGGAAAACTGAAGCAATACATTATACAGGTTAGCATTTCTTTTAATTTAGCTCTTAAATAAAGCAATCATAAAATAAAATGAGTGATAGATAACTTCAGAACTTTGCCATAATTGCTTCCCCACTTCTACTTCTTTGTAGCTTCATATATTCTGCTATTTTTCAAGTTCTTTGGAGATAGGAATCTTAGTCTGTTTTCCAGCTCGGACTGGCATGTGTGTCAAAGACCAGGAGTAATGACTCGAAATATTCTCCTTATTATATTAAATTTGCTCTTCTTTTTATATGAAAAAACAAATTCTGCACTCACAAAATATTTGATTTTTTGATGTGATTGTGAAGCTCTCTTTTAAGCACATGGTGGACCTATTCTTTTCCCTGGAAAACCATCCAACTAGGTTTCTGTTTTCCCCTCCAGGGAAGATAATGTGGTTTGCATTCTTTTAGAAGTCTTGGACATCAAGAATTTTGAGGTCAGTACATCTAGGGAAGTGAAGCAAAGAATGGCAACTAACCCAGTGATGGAACCTCTCAAGTGTGCTCCTTAAAGGCCATTTTCTCCTTGTTTTTCTTTTTTTTTTTCCCTTTCATGTATTAACCACAAATAACAACCCACAATATTTAAGTCAGCTTCTCAAGAAGCCACTAACAAATGTTCAAAACATTTCAACAAAGTTTCTAAGAAAGTTCCCTATAGAATTTCCATTGCATGAACACCAATGTATTCTCAGTGTTCTGCTGACTGTCTCTTGGTGATGAAAAAATAACTGAAATCCAATTCTCTAAGGAAAACAGGAAAAATTATTGAAGACATTGTAATCTTATTTTTTGGGGGGATCTTTATGTGTAAGGAAGCATCTGGGGCTATCTCTCCCAACTCTATTTGGACTAACGGTCTTATCCCTAGAGGTTGGTTACCTATTCTTAGGGTTCAGGTGAAAATCTTATGGGCTAGAAGTCTTCTAATAATTCTATTATTGCTCATCAGCTTTTGTCTAGTCTGTTCCTTCCATTATCATATAACTTGTTCATATCTCATCAATATAAATTAACCAGTTAACAACAATTAGCTTTTACAAAGGGATAAAACCTGAGTAAAATATCCATTCAAATTTGGAGGTATATTTTCCCCTCTGTTTCTATAAATTTTTCCTCCCTACCTTAACTTAGGTGGAGAGGCACTTCTTGATTTCAGAAATCTATTTCTCTCTTTTCAGAGAATCCTAGCTGAGTTAATTACTGAGTGCAGTATAACAAATTGTTCTTTTGCTTGGATGCTAGGTAAGTTCACTGCTAGGCTAGATCAAACAAGCTTTTTCCTGGGACAGATTCCTTACCTTAGTTGGCTATTGGCTCTAGAAGCTAGTATCTCCTATTGCTACTGGAACGTTTGATAATTCTTCTAACCTTTTAAAGTTTAAAAAGTTGCTTTGTTTTTTCCATCTCTGGTATTTATTCAGCTATGATCAGGAAAGGATAAACACTATGAGATAAATGATACAAATGTGTCAGGCTTTTATGGACATTTGGAAGTTAGCACAAAGGTACTTGCCACTACCTCTTCCCCTTCTCCAATCAAAAGCTGCCAGGGAAGAAAGAAAAAGGAATTATTCCCAGAGTTATAGAACTGTGTATACTCTTAGACCCAGAAATTCCATTGCTAGGTCTGTTTGCTAAGGAGATCAGAGAAAAAGAAAAAGAACATATTAATTCCAAGATATTTATAGGAGCTTTCTTTGTGGTGGTAAAGAATTGGAAATTGAGAGGATGTCCATCAGCTGGGGAATGGCTGAACAAATTGTTGGATGTAATTATGATCCAACATCACTGTATCATAAGAAATAATGAACAGGTTAATTAAGAAATCTTGGAAAGACCTACATGAAGTAATGAAGAGTAAAATGAGTAGAACCAAGAGAATATTACATATACTTTCAGAATTAATATTTGAAGGATAACTTGTGATTGTCTACCTTGAGAGAATGAACTGAAAAATAGAAAAATGAAAGACATTATATATACATATATTTTGTTGGGTGATACCTTCTATGGTTTGGTGTGGGGAAGGAGAGGCTTAGATACCTTGGAATAAATTATGTTAAATAAATCAATTTTTTTAAAAAGAAGATTGCCTACTCAAACCTTTTATATGTATGATTTGTTTTGACTCACCAGCAAATTAAAGACTTTTCATACAATAAGCCAAAAGAAAAAAGCAGAAAGTTCATCATCCTCAAAGGTGAATGCAGTGGGTTCCATGTTCTTAAAATTCCCAGACATTTTCAGGGAAGCTCTGGTTATATGCTCTCTGGAATGGCCCTCATAGGTTCATTTAGACCTACTATATAATCATATGTTTAGCAGTTGATTTCAAGGAATAATATATGATTAAACTTCTGTGGTCCTCCCTTGGATATAGGTGATAATTCCTTTATGTTTTAGCAAATGGTTTTAGTTAATTGCAGGGCCAAAAAATTCATCACTCTGTGGCCAGTTTGGTTATGAGCCGCTGAATTCTCTGTCTTTTCTCAGATAACACTGCTGTTCCTGTAGTGAAAACCTTTCTAGGTTATTTGGACCCACCAGAGTTTGTGTTTTGCTAGAATACCCTATAGGAGGAACCAAGGGCCAATTCCATTCTACAAAAAATACCAGAAAGGGCTTTTAATAGAGGGAGGTAAGTATAGAGTAGTTTATAAAAAGTAAATGATTTACTGAAAATATAGAGGGATTGTTTTTAAATCTTAGAATGTAGTGATTTTAAAAATAGGATGGACACATTTTTATGATACATTTTCTCTAAATTATTTTAGAATGTCTTAATCTATCACTGTATGATGGAGAATGAGTAAAGAAAAATTAAATGAATTGAATTTGCCACTTTATTGTTCATGATTTTACATCTGATAAAATACCTGTTCTTTTGACATATTTCTTCAAGTTTCCCTTCCTCACAGTGAATCTGGGATTAAAGGTTTAAATCTTGCATATCTCTTTAAAGCGATTTTGTTTCTTTTGGGTAACTGCCACTTTAAAATAACACAAGTGGAATGCAGAGTCAGAGTGGAAGGGTCATAGAATGAGAAACTCAGCCTCTTCAAAGTACCTGGAATTAGCTTGTCCTACAACTTGACTCATCATGTTTTAATTATGTCTAATTATTCATTATAAAGAAAATTTCTTAAAGGAAGAAAAAAAGGACATTTTAAAGTTCCTTCTTTGGATGAATTTGGAAAGAAATAAATTCCTGTGGAACTATTAAAGTCATTTATTCCAAACTTTAGATTTTAATGCTGTGCCGATGTCATACATTTCTGTTGTAAATTGAGAGAGATGTGTTAATATGGTTTTTAAAATGTAGAACTATACTTAATGCATACTTACATTAGTACTCTTGCCGATTCTGAGAGGTCTCTAGTTCAACACTGATACACAAAATTCCTTTAGAAGATATTTTATTTGGGAAATGTTGCATGAATCATGCCTAGTTTAGATTACAAATACTCTACAAGTAACTCAGCATTGGTTGGCTTGAGAGGAAAACTGATAGAGAATTTTCTGAATTTGTTTTTATCAGAAAAATAGTTCTCTCACTCTGCTGCTCTCTTGTCTTTCACTCATACTTTTCCCTCATGTTCTTAGTCAGATATGCTAAAAATTTCTTTGTTATAAATGCCATATAGATTTTCCTGTGGTCAAAGATTGTGTTTGTATATATAGGGTAGTGTGGAGATAGTCAAATAAAAAAGTAAATAAAAAGATATCCAGTTAAAATTCAGCAAACTTTACAATACTGCAAAGTAAGTAAAAGCAGATGTTGTAAAGTTTAGAAAATCAAGACATTATTTTCCTGTTTCCATTGATTTTTTTGTAAACACATTATAAATAAGCTTTGAAGTAATACAAAGTACCCTGTTTGTTTTACTGATAGCATCTTTTGTAAAAAACTTTATCAGTGTTTGTTTAGGTTATTGACTAACTGATATCTGGTTTGGGTAAAGAACTGACTGTATCTTCTGACAAATACAATGCTAACATTATTTGTAATGTCTGAGTCACTTATATGTCTATTTGATCTTTGTGTTTTAATGCTAAACAGTTTAATATTTTTGTTATCAGGATTTAAAAATTAAATCCTAATTTTTCTTAATTTATATGTTTTTTGATTTTGTAATTCTTATTTGGGAAATTATATTACTTGAGATGATCAATTGAAACAATATTTTCCTTAATTATGTAAAGGAATATTAGTCCTGCAGTATTACTTTTTCCCCCCATTTTTAATCTTTATTGCAAACCATTGCAAAATGTACAAATTCTTGCAATGAGACATTTATTTAGGCACAATGTTTCAAACACATATTCAATTACATATGGTTATGTATTTGGAGTATTGGAAAGAATAAGTGCTAGGTATTGTTAGAAGAGACAGAATCCCTTCTCTTCCTTTCCCCAGGAGCCAATTAGCTTCAACCATATGGTTACAAGAAAGGCAAAAATAAACTCTAAATTACAAGGAAGGATAAAAATGAAAAGATATACATTCAGACTCTGCATTCTGACTCCACCAGTACTTTCAATAGTGGTGGATAGCCTTTTTTATCATGGGTATCTTAGGGTTGTCTTTGATCCTTACATTATTGATAATAGTTGTCATTTACATTGTACAATATTGCTATTAATGTGTTCAATGCTCTTCTGGTTCTGCTCACTTTATTTTGCATTAGTTCATTTAAGTCTTTCCACATTTTTCTGAAATCATCCTGCTCATCATTTCTTATGGCACAGTAGTATTCTATTGCAACCATATACCATAGTTTGTTCAGTTATTTCTTAATAAATGCATACATTTTCAGTTTCTAATTCTTTGCCACTACAAAAAGAGCTTTTGGAAATGTTTTTGTACAAATAATTCCTTTTCCCCTTTCTTTGATGTCTTTGGAATACAGACCTGCCAATGCTATTGCTGGGTCAGAGGGTATATGCAATTTGATGGTCTTTGGATGTGGTTCAGAATTGCTTTCCAAAATGGCTGTATCAGTTCACAACTTCACCAGCAGTGTATTAGTGTGCTAATTTTCCCAAATCCCCTCCAACATTCACATTTTTCTTTTTTTGTGATGTTAGCCAATCTGATAGGTGTAAGGTGATGATATTTCAGAGTTATTTTAATTTTTGTTTCTCTAATTAATAGTGAGCATTTTTTCATATGACAATGGATATTTTTAATTTTTTCATCTGAGAATTGTCTGTTCATAACCTCTGACCATTTATCAGTTGGGTAATGACTTGTATTGTTACAAATTTGACTCGGTTTTCTATATATTTGAGAAATGAGTCCTTTGTCAGTGATATTTATTATAAATTCTCTCCCCTCCGCCCAGTTTGTTGTTACACCTTTAATCTTGGTTGTCCTGGCACTGTATAAATTTTTTTCAATTTAGAGTAATCAAAATAATCTATTTTATACCTTATAATGTTCTCTTTATCTTGTTTGGTCATAAATTCTTCCCTCATTTGTAATTAAAGTTTTTCCAATTGGTTAGATCTGAATTTATTCATGAGAAAAGAGTCTTAGAAATATGTTCATATAGTTCCTGGGTTTGTATTGGTGGGTAGTATTTTATATTGTTTACAGTTATTTTAAATGTTATTTCTTTTCTATCTCTTGCTGCTGAACTTTGCTGGTAATATATAGAAATGTTGATGATTTATGTGGTTTTATTTTATATCCTGCAACTTTGCTAAAGTTAATTATTTTGATTTGTCATTTGGTTGATTCTTAGTTTAGTTTCTTCATTGCCCATTCTAATTCCTTAAATTTCTTTTTCATTTTTATTAATATATCTATTAGCATTTCTACTACAATATTGAATATTAATGATGATAATGGGCATCCTTGCTTTAAACTTGATCTTATTAGGAAGGCTTCTAGCCTATCCCCATTGCAGATAATACTTGATGATGGTATTAGATAGATGTTATTTATCATTTTAAGGAAGGTGCCATTTATTCTAGTGTGCCCCAGTTGTTTTAGTGCTGTATTTTGTCAAAAGTTTTTTTACATTTCTTGAGATAATCATATGGTTTCTGTTAGTTTTGTTATTTTTATGGTCAGTTTTGCCCTAATATTGAACCGTATCTGCATTTCTGCTACAAAACTTATCTAGTCATAGTGAATGATTCTTGTGATATATTGCTATAATCTTGCTGGTGTTTTATTTAAGCTTTTTGCATAAATATTCATTAGATATAATATGCTCTCACTCTCTGAAATCCCTCATTTGCAACCTGTCAATAGCTACCATGTACTTCTCCATTGGACTCTATATAGTATCCATTTTCTGTTCTCTAGATATTGTTTTGCAATTCCATATATTGTAATCATATAATAACATCAGGAGCAAATTGGACTTAAAAATATGGCCTTTGCTCCTAGTTTTGAACCACTAATTGTTATTTTCATTGCCTTGAAGGCAATACTGTATCCTCTTCTCATTTAATCCTAGGCCCAAATAACTGTCCATTTATATAATTTGTCCTAGATTTATATGAATGAACTCTATGCATTAACCTGGAAAATAGACATTCCCTTTCTACTCCATCCACCACCTTATGGTTATAAATGAAATACCATTATTTCCAAAGTATCAAATTTTCAGGTCATCCAAAGGGTAATAATTATATCGTAGGTATAACATTTTTATTTTCAAATATATGCTTCTAGTACTCTCCTGCTAAAAACCCATCCTTAGTGTAAAAAAGAATAAAAAAGAAGTAAAGAAAAATAGTTTGGCAGAAATTTCCAACCCCTACCGATCAATGCAATGTTCCACACTTCAAGTCTTCCAATCCTTCAAAGAAGGAAGCAAAGCACATTTTTCATCTATTTTCCCGATTCAAACCTGGTCTTTACACAGCATTCAATTTCAGTTTTTGTATTAATTCCATTTATATTGTTTTAGTCAATTTTTTTATGTTATTTTCTTGGTTCTACTTATTTTTGCATTAATTTATGTAACTCTTCCCATGCTTCTGAGAATTCTTTAAATTTGTCGTTTCTTATGGGTCAATATTATACATTTAAATTCACTTACCTTAATTTGTTTAATCATTCTCTTTTCAATGGGCATCAATTTTGTTACCAGTTTTTTGCTACCACAAAGTTAATTTTCTGAATATTTTGTTATGTAAGGGTTATTTCTGCCTTTGATCTACTTTTTTTAGCCAAATACCAAAATATATTCTATATTGGTTGAACCAATTCACAAGTCTACCAATAACAAATCAGTGCTCCTATATTCCTGTTGCCTGTCCACTACTGACTATTCTCATCTTTTGTCATCTTGCCAATTTGCTGGGTTTTAGGGAAAACATCAGAATTATTTTTATTTGTATTTCTTTATTGAAGAAATTGTTTATGCTTATTCATTTAATTTGATTGTTCATATACTTATAGTATTTATCCTTGAAAGAATATTAATTGGTCTTTTATCAATTATATATCTTGGAGTAATATATAATTTTCAAATTTTTTCTCATTGATAGTTTTCCTTCTTTTTTCAAGTCATGGTTATTTACTTATTGCTAAAACTTATGTTTGTTATGTCAAAAATGATGTTTTATCTTTTTTTGACAAATAAGCTCAAAATGCACATGAAGCCCACATTAAAAGTTATATTATAAAATATTAGAAAAGGATGTGATTAGTTATCTTTAATTTATGTCACTAGGAGAACTTTCTTAACCAAATGTCAAATAAACAATCACATAAGATAAAATAAGTAATATCAATTATATGAAATTAAAAACAAAGATTTATTTGAACAAAGTAAATTAAACTAGGATAAAAATGGAAAATAATCACTTAGAGATAAACATCAGCTATCTCTGATAATGATCTGTGTAAGGATGGGATGGGACAAAAGGAGCCAGAGAAGGCAGTTGCTGACAGTTGCTGACAGTTGAGACCAGAGAGAATTCTGGGAATTTCTCGGAGGAGGAGAGAGGAGAAGTCTTTTGGTGGAGGACAACAACTCAGCTCAGATGCAATCCTGAGGGCTTCTTGAGGATCTTTCTTTGGAAATTGAAACCCTGATTCCCTGATCAAAGCCATTCCATCACATCTCACTCATTAAGACTTCAGTCATCAAGTGAGCTAAGTGTTTGGACTCCATTTTGGGAGTGATCTCTTAGTCTCCTTCTCCCATTACCCAACCTTGCTGAGAGGCCCCCTTTCAGTCAAAACTTACAATTATAGAAAAGGATAGACACATAAAAATAGAAACAGAAACAAGAGAAGGGGCAGGGGAAGAAGCTTAGGAGTGGGAACCCCAAAGGTTCCCTCCTAAGTGACAGACAATAGAAATGGAGAAGAGGGCATCCCCTAATCCCTCTGCCCTTCAACCCTTTCCCCAAACCCTGAATTGTGAATAATAAAAGCTATTCACCAGTCAGACAGCATTCCAGAGTGCCTGAGAGACAACAAAGGAGAGGGGAGCCACAGCTTGGTCTGGCTGCCTCCATCTTGAAGTCAGACCACCTGCTGTGAAATTAACTGATGGGGGGAGGTTTGTGTGAACCCCATCCTTATGCAGAATCAGATTGGGGTACCACATACATTGTCTTATAGGGAAGCCTCACCCCCAACTCCTGTGGGGTGGCAAGACCATCCAGATCACCCAGTTTTGGGTTGTCACCCCCTTAAAGTCTCCCAGTGTATTTTTGGCCCCAGGGGAGTGCTGGAAGAGAGACTCACCTCAAAGACTTTCTCTGCCTCCCTTCTATCAAACATCCATTACTGGCTCCTTTGTTATTATATCTGATATCCAGGATAGGTAGAGAACACACTCAAACATATAAGAGCAAGATTTGAAGTTATCAAAAGAAGAAAGAATTGTAACATATTTCATACTGGGTAAAGTTTTTTATTAATTTTTTTGAAATATTACCATTCCAATTTCAACTTTTTCTTGTGAATTGATTTTAATTCTATAGTACTGGACCTTCCTTTCTTTCATATTTTCAGATCTTTGTTCTAGTTGCTTGAAAAGTTTATTGTTTGTTATTGAATTTTGAAATTTTGCATCTACAAGCTTTTGGAGACTGAATAGCAGTGAGGTTTTTTTTTCAGTAACCTATTGATTTGATCAATGCTTTGTGTTTTATATTCAGAAGTTCTAAACACTTTTTCTTTTATAATTGCCTTCATTATGCTATTCAGAATTTTCAATTGGTCATTTTCTACTGGGAAAACTATGATCCTTAAGTTATCACTGCACATAATTTTTAAAAATTCAGTTACTTTGGCTTGTATAGAATTTGTTTGTTTTCTTCATGTTTTTATATGCTGTGTTTTGCTTTTTTTCTCTCAGTACCTTTTATTCCAAATCTGTTATTTTCTCTTTCAGTCTTTGCTTCTTTGGTGAGATTCTCCTTTATGATTCCACTTTTTATTTACCTGTTCTTTACATTTCTAAATTTAGGCTTAAGAATTCTGATTTCATTTCCAACCTAAATTCACTTATAACTTCTAAGAGATTTGGTTCTCTTTTGTGCCATTTTGTAATTTCTTCCTATTGTTACATGATCTTGGAGAGTTCACAGAATTCTTTCCATCAAAATTATTCATTCGTTTTCCTCTTTATATTTTTTCATTGTGCTTTGTTTTCTCTTTTGGGTTTTGTATGTCATTTCTTATTTTTAAAATGATCTTTTTTTTTCCATTTTACATGCTTCTAAACTAGATTCTTCATGTTCTAGTCTTTCAGCTATTCTCTTCTATTCCCTGTCAGCTGCCTTTGGGAATCCTTTACCTTTCCACAGCTTAGCCACTGCCCTTCCAAGTGCTACACAGATACCTAAAGCTTACAATAGGCAATAAGTTATCTGCATAGCTTAGATTCTTGATTTGAGAATGTGTGTGTGTGTGTGTGTGTGTGTGTGTGTGTGTGTGACAGAAAGAGAGAGAGAGAGAGAGAGAGAGAGAGAGAGAGAGAGAGAGAGAGAGAGAGAGAGAGAGAGAGAGAGAGAGAGAGGGAGAGGGAGAGAGGGAGATTGAGAGAGAAGATTCATCTCAGCCGGATTTTCAGTCCCTTTCACCAATGGCTTGATTCTTATTTTCCTTTAGCCTGTGGCTCTTTTATTTTTTGAAGGAGTAGGAAGGACCAGGAGGGGGCAGTGGAGGGGGAGGAAAAAGGTGGAGGATGAGCTAGTTTGTGGCTTTTTTAAACACTATATATTGCATGTATTTTAATGCCAGAGTTTAATTTCACTCTCTTCTTCCTCTTCTGAGTTCATTGTTTCTTTCCTTCAACTATATGGGCAGAATCAATGTTTGCTGTCTTTTTGTGGAATTGGAGGGTTTTGGAAAGAGTCACTGCCTTGGGAGATCCTTTCAGCCAGAACCTGAGTCACAAGTCTATGAAGTTGCTTATTCTTCATATGAATGTTATGTGGATTCATTTTCAGGTAGTGACTGAATGTTTTAGAGGTTTATGGCATAATATCATGAGTTTTTAGTTAACTCTATATCTGGGACATGATTTTTTGGTTATTTTGTAGTTATGGCATTTTGCAGAAAAAAATTGTTCCAGTGAATTATCAGTAATATCATTTTAAGAGAAACAAAGAGAAAAGTTACAACATATGGGTGGACCTCCTGTAGAAGATATGTTGGGGAACATGGAAAAGCATTACATTGGATAGGTATAGAAAAACTCCAGTCTGTACTGTTGGGTGGAGCTATATAGTTCTCCATATATAAACTCTATATAATTTAGGGTGTCCTTAAAGTATTAAGTGATAATTTAATACATGTTCCTATATGGTTAAGGTAAGTAGAATAAGTTATGAAAACTACAAAGTCTCGGGTTAAGGTTTCTGATTATTTGTGGTTAGAAGTAGGTCTAAGTCCTAGAAGCCATTTAAAGTTAGGAGAAATAATCCACTAAAGATAGTTGCAGATAAGGATTGAAGTTGAGTTTACTAAAAAGAAAAAAGCACTTGACCAGCTCCATGAATCAAAGACTTTGCTTATGAAAAATACTGGTTTGAAATACAATATTTATATTAATTTCCAGAATGCTGGTTTTGTTCAATACACCTTTTTATGTTTGTACTTTCCAATTTCTTTTAAGTTTTAAAGCACATTTTATCCCTTTTATTCATGGTAGTAAAGATCGCTATTTCTTTGGTTAAATATAATTTTGTTCTTTTTGTAATTTCTCTCTCATCTACTGATTCTTTAATTTTCTGGAAGACAATCCAAGAGGAATCTCCTTCTTTTAAGCCAATCAAGCAATATGACAAAATCAGTAATACTGTGACTTTTCTATGCTACTTTAGATGACATTAATTCATAGAAAACCCAATTAGTATTTTTCCCACTTTTTTTCAGGGGAAGGAAAAAAGACATCAAATGGCAGCAATCTAGGAAAGGATTAATATGTCAAAATTTAGTGTGTTTACTGTGCTTTTCACTGTGGGTTGTAAAATAAATGAGTAAGAAAACAGTCTTAATGAGTTTACCCCATCATTTGGAAAGGTCCATATTATTGTATTATCATAATGAAAAACATATCAGAATATGTCTAGACGTATGACATGCTTTTGTTAGAAAATTCTACATATTTCAGAAATTGTGGTTCAGTTTTCCTTCTGGAAAAAATATCCAATAGCACCATGTTTGACTTTTCTGGAAATGTTCCTCAGAATGACTGTCTTTGGGAAGGATACCTCTAAAAGGAGACATAAACATAGGGCACAATTAAGGCTGGCAAGAACTACTGTAGGAAAATGGTGAGAAATAATTTAGTAACAACGTAGAAACTAAACCTACGATATTGCTTTGGTGCATATTTCTGTGTACAGAGTATCTATGAAAATATAATAAAACATAAAATACCTCTAAGTAAATAGTCAGCCCTGCTGTTTTGTTTTGGTCATTTTTTCAATTTTAGCCATATCATAATTAAATATCATTTGTATGCACATTTCCCTTTTTATTAATTTTATCCAAAATCTTTAGATTCGTTGAACAGAAAATGTAAAATTAAGAAACATTTCCATGGGCCTAGGAAATACAGTGATGAGTAAGGCAATTCATTTAAGCTGGTTGCTCTTCAACTAGTGCTACAATGAGATCTTGAAAGAGAATCATTGGCCTGTCTACTTTAAAGTTCGTTGTGGACTGTCCTTCAAGTAACTTTCCAGACTTTGTATTTGAACCAGATTCTCCTGTTTTAGTACTGCCTTTTACCATTCTTGTTATCCTAATGCTTAGCATGATGCCTGGCACATAAGAGATGCTTAATAAATGTTTACTGAATGACTGAGCTCTTTCCCACTACTGATTGGATTCCTTTAACCCTAACCCTGACACTAATAGACTTTTCTACATGTCTGCTATTAGACATCGTATTATATCTTTAACTCTATTTTTCTACTTATTAAATCCTATCAAAGCTTGAGGTTGTTTCAGGGCATATATGGGTCAAATATTATTAGGAGAATGATATACTTGTGATGATATCTGGTAACAATCTGTCCAGGTATATCTATAGATTTTAAGATCAACTGTGACAGAATCACAGAATTTTAGTTACAGGGGACTTTAGAGTCCATTAATTTAACCCATACCTAAAAGGGAATTCCTCTATGACATATTAATAAGTGATCATTCAGTATTTGCATGAAGATTTCCAATGGTAGGGAACGTATTGCCTCTCAACATATTGCATTCCACTTTTGGATAGCTCTATTGTTAGTAAGATTTTAAAAAAATGTCTCTTGAATATCAAATTTAAATCTATCTCTTCTTGTCCTTACCTTCAAAGAACCTGAACTCTATCTGGAGAGATAGGAATTACACACATAAAGCACATAGAGAAGATTATAAAATCACATATAAGTAGGTTGTAAAGTGTATGACAGAGGCTATCTACTTCACAGAGTTGTGAGGATCAAAGAGAATAAATGAATGAGTGGGTAAAAAAGCATTTTTAAGGACTTTGTGCCAAGAAATTTACATCTACACTGATACAAATAACAAAATTATTCTCCTCATTCTGCTCATTTCACTCTGCATATATTTATATGTTTGCCTATTTTCTCCAAAACTATCCTTTATCCCATTGTATTCATATAACATTTTTTTCAGCCATTTAAGTGAAGAACACATTATCATTGGCTGTATTTTCGACTCAAGAGATACCATCATCAAGAGTATTTATTTGTCCTTGGAAGTTTCCATGGTTCAAGCAAAACTACATTATGTACTTATGTAGACATCTGTAGCATCAGCAGACTCTGAACTATATTGTTTGCTTATATGCCTTTTTTGATGAAATGTGAAAGTCTGAACATACATATAAACATATATATGTCCATATGTATACATGATATATGCATATGAATATGCTTATGAATAAATGCATGGGAATTCATGATGGTAAAAAAAAGGTAAACATACCGTCATTGGTAAAGATAGAAAGTGAGAAGAATTACCACATACATTTTAATAAAAATGCAGACTGTTTTAAATTAAATTACTTTCAGCCTTCTTTGTTGAAAACAGAAGTAAATTATGTAAGGAACTAATTCATACTGGGAGGGCCGACAAAGAATGCCAATAAAATGTGTTCATAAAAATTACTACAAGGATATTTCTACCACATCTTCAACTTTTCTTTAAATAAAAGAATGGAGGTCCATTTCCAGGAACATTTTTAAAGTGCATGGTTTAAAGAAAACTTTTTGACATTTTATTTGGTTTTTCTTTTTAAATATATAACTGGTTTCACTTATTATGAGCTAATTTGTAGACAAAATCTTACTTTTCACTTGCAATGAAGATTTGACCCAAAAGCAACAAAATACAGCTTGTTGGTCTGTGAAAAGAAAGGACTTTATTGTTCCTCAGAACCTTATGGCCCATATAGGTTAATGGATTTAGCACTAAAAGGGACTTTAGAGACCCTGTAGTCCAATTGCCTTATTTTATTGGTGCAGAACTGAGGCCCAAGGATGTTAAAATTACTTGTTAAATGTTGCATAGGTAGTTATCATCAGAGGTAGGATTGGGTCCCAGGTACATATGACTTTGGAGCCATTGTTTTTCCACTGTCTCATTATATGTGCCTGATATAATTTTCTGCAATACATTTTGAAGGACCAAGTGTCATTAGATGACACCAAGACTCATTAATAGACTCTTCAGTATCAGTGCTACACAATTCATAGGTAACCCTGCCAATCTAATCTATATGGATCCCAATTTCTTTTCTTTACCTGAGAAATTCTTTTTTACCTGTTTAATTATATTATTTAAATAATGTCATTTCATGTTTTACACCAAATGTTAGGAGTATACACAAAAGCATCATTTCCCCCCATATCTGTCAGTGAAAACTTTAAACTAAAGCTTTTGTAAAATGATTTATGTTTTTACTCTAAAACTTCTTGAAGTAATCATTTCCATAAGTTTCTACTCACTAAATAGTATTTCCTTTTATTTGTCCCAATTACCTCTTTTCAAGCACACCTCAGTTCTAATAAATAAGGATTTGATGACCATAACTTCTCAATTTATATTCCTTATAATTTTTATAGACTATGAACATTTCTCCACTCAGCTTTTGTCCTTTCAGACCCACTTCATAATATTTTGAGTCTATCATCATACAATAAATAGCTTCTCATTTTCTTTTAGTCATTTAAGATCCCTTCCTCTGAACTTTCTTCTGCACTACTATACTCTTCTTTAAATCTGATGGATAACCACAAATTCAAAGAAGATTCCATGTTTTATATAAGAATGGGATGACATTATTTTGTTCCTAAGATTCAGGAACATTTTCTTTCATTCACATGCAGTTAAGTCAGTTCAAAACTTATGAAGTTTTCAGGAATCAAGATAGCAAAGGACTGATAGATTTGCATCAAAGATCTTAGGAGTAGAGAAGAAAAATCAAGTTTTAAAGAACAGTAGCTACTACTACTTACTGCCTGCATGAAGTTGGAGTCTTCTTCTCATAATGAAAGATCCCACCTGCCCATTCAACAAGCAATAATTTCTGTCCTGGTGGGCCAGGATGGATCCCCAAACATATTGAAATATAGCTCATGTCTCTGGTCTTTCCCTAAAAGCAAGATTACCAAACAATTTTTTTGTAGTAGGCAACTGCAACTGCAAGAAGGGGAAACAGAAAACATTGTCTAAAGGTAGGTGTTAAGTGATGTAGAATACTGGTAAATAGCATTAATAGACTGATTTCCTTTGGTTACAATAATTAGGGTAGAATTAAGGGATATGGGGAGGCAGTGTTCTGTTTTGAGTTCAGACTTTATGCTAACCAAAGCTTAAGAAACAAGTCTGCTTACACCAGATCTGTAAATAAGGAACAAGGGAGCAATAGATCTGTCTCTGATAATGATCTAGTTCCATTACGTTTTACTGAATTCTCAAGACCACTTTAGCATCTGTATAATTTTGTTTGCCAGATTTATAATTTGCAATATAGTGATCATTTAAAGTCCAAATCCCCATTCATATACCCATCAAACCATGTGATCAATCATATTTTTCTTCTGCATTTCTCTTCTCACAGTTCTTTCTTTGAATGTGGATAGTGTTTTTTTCTCATAAGTCCCTTGGGATTGTACTGGATCATTGCATTGCTACTAGTAGAGAAGTCCATTACATTAGATTGTGCCAATAATATATCAGTCTCTGTATACATTCCCCTGGTTCTGCTCCTTTCACTCTGCATCAATTCCTGGAGGTCATTACAGTTCACATGGAATTCCTCCAGTTCATTATTCCTTTCAGCACAATAGTATTCCATCACCATCAGATACCACAATTTGTTCAGCCATTCCCCAATCAATGGACACCACCTCATTTTCCAGCTTTTTTTGTCACTACAAAAAGTACGGCTATGAATATTTTTGTACATGTATTTTTCCTTATTATCTCTTTGGAGTACAAACCCAGCAGAAGTATTGCTAGATCAAAGGGCAGACATTCTTTTAAAGCTCTTTGGGCATAGTTCCAAATTGCCTTCCATAATGGTTGGATCAATTCACAACTCCACCAGCAATGCATTAGTGTCCCAATTTTGCCACAATCCCTCCAACATTTATTATTTTCCTTTACTGTCACATGAGCCAATCTGTTAGGTGTGAGGTGGTACCTCAGAGTTGTTTTGATTTGAATTTCTCTAAGTATGAGAGATTTAGAACATTTTTTCATGTGCTTATTGATAATTTTGATTTCTTTATCTGAAAGCTGCCTATTCCTGTCCCTTGGCCATTGATCAGTTGGGGAATGGCTTGATTTTTTTGTACAATTGACTCAGTTCCTTACTGATTTGAGAAATTAGGTCTTTGTCAGATGTTTTTGTTATAAAGATTTTTTCCCCAACTTGTTGCTTCCCTTCTAATTTTGGTTGCATTTGTTTTATTTGTACAGAAACTTTCTAATTTAGTGTAATCAAATGGAAGAGTGGTAAGGGTGGGCAATGGGGGTCAAGTGACTTGCCCAGGGTCACACAGCTAGGAAGTGTCTGAGGCTGGATTTGAACCTAGAACCTTCCATCTCTAGACATGACTCTCAATCCACTGAGCTACTCAGCTGCCCCCTGACATTTGACTTTTGACATTTTGTGATTCTAATTCTCTCCTTTCCTACTCTCCCCCTCCCTGAAATGGTAAATAGTCTGATAAAGGTTATACCAGTGCTTTCATATAATACATATGTCCATATTTCACATGATATGACAGAAGACATATATCACAAGTACAATAAAAAACTCACAAAGGAAATGAAATGAAGTTGGAGATCAGATTCCAACAGTTCCTTTTTTGGCTGTAGATAGCTTTTTTTCATTATGAGTTCCTTGGAGTTGCCCTGGATCCTTTCATTTCTGATAATAGTTTTTAACCACAGTTGATCATTATATTTTATTGCTATTATCATTATATTTATGACCATTCTTCTTGTTCTACTCACTTCACTTTGCATCACTTCATATAAGTCTTTTCAGGTATTTTGTGATCATTTTGTTCATCAATTCTTACAACTTGTTCAACCATTCCTCAATTGATGGACATTCCCTCAATTTCCAATTCCTTGGCACTAGAAAAAGGTGCTAGAAATATTTTTGCAGAAATAGGTCCTTTTCCCTTATCTCTGATTTCTTTGGGATATAGACCCAGTAGTAGTATTACTGGGTCAAAGGGAAGAAGAATTCAATGTGACTTACACTAGGTTCATACATCTAAGAATTGCCTCAGTCTGGATTTCAACTTTTCTTCCTAACTCCACGGTCCATCACTGGGCTACCGTATATATTTTATACCAAATGACTAATAAGATGTTTTGAAAGACAGACTCAAATTTTAAAAGGAAAGATTATAATTTTTAAGAGTAACATAAAAATGAGTCTTATACAGTCTCCCTGGAAGATGCCTCATCTTATATACATTGTTCTTGACAGTGATTGTGTTGGCATGTTTTAAAGAGATAAATAAGCATTTTTCCAAGGGAACATCAACTAATCTATGTTCTCAGTACTCTTGTGTCTATTTATTGCATTTTCTCAGTGCATAAATAAGCCATCAGTGTGGAAATGAGTATAAGGTTTTGTGACTGTGGTTGATTTTAAAGGCAATATAAATGTTATGACACTTTCAGTTGCCATTTTCATTTATATTAAATCACTATTGAATCATCCTCTTTATTTTGATACTGTCTTTTCTCTTGGTTTTCATAATAATACTTTCTCCTTCTCCACGTATCTATCTGATCATTCCTTATCATTTTCCTTTGCTGGATCTTTATCCAAGTTATATCTGCCAGCTTTCCAAGTTATATCTGCTAGCTTTCCAAACAGATTTCCAATCTGTTTTGGTATCTTTTCATTTCTCCTCTATACTAGTTCACTTGACCATATTAGCTTCTATTGACTCAATTTTCATTTCTGTTCTGGTGATTCTCAGATCTGCTTTTTTAGACACAACCCCTCTCCTAATCTTTCAACTCAGTTCTCAAGCTGTTCATTGAACTACTTTTGGAAACCAAACTTGACTCATTTTTCACCCTAATTCTTCCCTGATTCCAACCTTCCATAACTATGTCAAGGGTACCATCATTTTTTCCAAGTCATCCAGACTGGCAATGTAAGTGATATTTTCTTGACTCTTCAATTTTTCTCATTCTCTATAGCTGATCAACTGCCATGTCCTATCAACTTTGTCCTTGTAAAGGTATTTTCCTTTCATTTCCATAGATTTCCCATTTTCTCCCCTGACATAGCTACACCCCTAGTGCAAGCCCTCATAGCCTCTCACCTGGACAATAGCCTCCTGTTTGGTCTCTTTCTCAAAATTCTTCCCATTCCAGTTCATTTTCTACTAATATAGCAAAGTAATTTTCCTAATGTGCAAGTCTCACTATTTTACATTCCTATTCAACAAATTCGAATGTCTTTCTGTCATCTCCAAGATTAAATATAAAATCCTATTTCGTATTCAAAGCCTTTCAAAATCTGCACCTCTCTTTTTCCAGTCTTCTTATACCATTATGCTGTCTTCCCCTCTATCTAGTGACAGTGGCCTTCTTGCTGTTCCTCAAACAAGGGCACTTCATCTCCTGACTCTCGGGATTTTTGGCGGCTATCGCCTGGAACTCTGTTTCTCCTTTTGGACTTCCTGGTTTTTTTCCAGTCCAAGCTAAAATTTTACTTCTTATGAGAAACCTTTCTTGATTGCCCTTAATTCTAGTGTTTTCTGTCTATTTATTATCTCCAGTTTTTTTTCTGTATATTGCTTATTTGTACATAGTTGTTAGTATGTTGTCTCCTTTTGAAAGCAGGGTTTATCTTTTATCTTTCTTTGTATCTCTAGCACTTATCACAATGCCTAACACCTTGTAGATAATTAATATTTATTGACTAACACATGTTTCTTCTTTCATCATTGGTATTTTTTGGCATACTTAATATATTTATTGTTTTATCATATTTATATATTTTTTGTCATATACACTGTGAATATTTTGTAAAAAGCCACAAAATTATAATTTCTCCTGTATTTGGAGGGATCATTGGTGTAGTTACCTTTTTTTTTTTTAAAACCTTTACCTTCCATCCTAGAATCAATACTGTGTATTGGTTCTAAGGAAGAAGAGTAGTAAGGGCTAGACAATGGTGGTCAAATGACTTGCCCAGGGTCACACAGCTATGAAGTGTCTGAGGTCAAATTTGAACCAAGGACCTCCCTTCTCTGGGCCTGGCTTTCAATCTACTGACCCACCTAGCTTCCCCCTGTAATTAGTTATCTTTTGGTAAGAGGTATAATAAAGGTGGGATCAAACTTGTTTCTAAGAGTAAGTGGGTAAAGTGTTTTTCTTGAAATCTTGTGCCATGGTAAGATATTTTAGCCAATAATTTTAAGCCATATCTCACTTTTATGCTTTCCAGTTTTGCAGAAAAGCTAGTTTGTCACATCTCTTGACATAACTTTCTGTCAGTTATCACACTGATGTTTAAGCTTTCTCTTTCTCCTTTGTTTCAATTTTCATTGTGTTTGTATTTCTTGCAAGTTTATTGATGATCAAACATTTTCCACATCCTTTCTCTTTAGATGTTCTCTTTCTCCCCTGATTTCTTTGTTTCTTAAGCTTCAGCAACAAAATTGTTGATTGATGTTGAATTGTTTATCTTGTTCTTTCCACTGCTTTGACTCCTTGTATTGGTTTAAACTTTTGACTTTTTCTTTTAACTGCTGATTAAAGGAATATACATTTCTAATATACTTTTGTTTCTGACATCTCTTTTTTGTTAGCTTTATTTGGGGAATTATGGTCTTCACCTTTTCTTCTGTTTATGCTAGTTAGATGTAAATTTCAAATGCCTTTTCATGGGTCTTCAATATATTTTTCAAGTCACTTTTGACATGGTAGTGTTTGATGCCTAACCTTAAAAATATTCCTTGATAGATGTACTTTTCCCTATATGTTTTCTTTTTACTGAGACAGTGGTTGTCAGATATTCTCCTATGTGAAGTTCCTTTGATATATTTACATTTTCTGTCAGATATTATGGGACAATATATTCTTTCAGGATGGTTGCATAAATGTTGAATTTTAAAAATTATACTTTTTTAGGCACAGTTCGTTTGCTAGTTGGAGTTGTGTCATCAAAACACAACTTTTTGAAATTTTATTTTAGTTCTTCAAATTCATTTGAATTTTTGTCACCCATTTAATTTTTAGGTGTTGATAACCTATTATTCTCTCTGTCAGAAATTTATTATTCTGTTTTGATCCACAGCCTGAAGAGGGGTTGTACCTTAAAGGAACTGTGTTGCTTTTCTTTTCTCATGGAAGAGAAGCTTTTAGGAAAGAAGGTGATGTGAACTGTGTCTCTGGGTAAAGCTCTATGTAATTTAGAAGGGGACTCTGAGAGCATATGAGTGATTCAAGAAAGATGAACAAGGAAGAGGGAAAGAGCAAATGGCAAAGAGAGCACCGACTACCCCTCAGTGTTTGAGAATCTATTTCCACTGTTGCTGTTTCATCACTTGTATCTATTTGAATTCTGAAAAGGAGGTATCTGGAGGAGGAAAATTCTTGGGGAATTTTTCTTTTTGGATAATCTAATAAAGGATAACTATTTACCTTATTTCTTTTTAGCCCTTGCCTTCTAATACTGGAGAGGGCTGATGTTAAAATACAATGTTTACTTATATTTTAAAAATGAATCTACATTTCCTGTTTTAATCATATCAATACCAGATTCATGGTGGGCAAAAGAACAGATATAAAAACAATCAATTTCATTAATGAGAATGAAAATGAGGAGGAAATATATTAAAATTTATAAGATACAGCCAAAGAGGTTGTTAGGGGAATATTTATATTTCTGAAGACTTATGTCAATAAAATAGAGAAAAAGCAGATCAATGGGGCATACAACTAAAGTAACTAGAAAATGAACAACTTAAAAAATCCTCAATTAAAGACTAAATTGGAAATTTTAAAAAGCAAAGGAGATAAAACTAAAAGAGAACTATTTAACTAATCAATAAGTATAGGAGGTGGTTTTATAGAAAAGCAAGTAGAATAGATATAGCACTGGTTCATTTGATTAAAAAAAGAAAAGAAGAAAATCATATAATCAGTATCAAAAAATAAAAAAGGAGAACTCAACATGAATGAAGAGGAAATTAAAGCAATCATTGGGAGCTATTTTGTCTAATTATATGATAATAAGTCTGACAATCTAAGCAAAAGGATGAATATTTAAAAAACATAAATGGTAGATTAATAGTAGATGAAATAAAATATTTAAATAATCCTATCTCAGAAAAAGAAATTGAACGAACCGTCAGTGAATTCCCTAAGAAAAAATTCCCCAGGACCAAATAGAATCACAAGTGAATTTAAAGAACAATTAATCCTAATATTATATAAACTATTTGGGAAATTAAGTAGAGAATGAATTCTACCAATTTTTTATGACACAAATATTTGTCACATTTTTTGTGTTAAATTTGTCAAATTTATGACACAAATAAGCAAATGAATTATTTATTTCCAAATGAAGAATGTTTTTTTCTGGTGTTGTTTTATTTCATTAAATATTTCTCAATTACATGTAAAATTTTCTAAACATTCAATTTTGAGTACTAAATTGTCTCCTTCCCTCTTGCTCTTTCCCTCTTCTTGAGAGGCAAGCAATTTGATATTGATTATACATGTGAATTCACGAAAAACACATTTACATATTAGTCATATTGCAAAATAAAACAAATACCCCCACACAAAATTTTTAAAAAGTATGCTCTAATCTGTATTGAGATTACATTAGTTCTATCTCAGGAAATGGATAGTATTTATTTTATGGATCCTTTTGAGTTGTCTTTGATCATTGTTTTGATCAGAGCAGCTGACTTTCATAGTTAATCATTGTTACAATATTGCTGTTACTGCATACAATGTTCTCCTGTTCTGCTCCCTTCATTCAATTCATGTATGTAATCCCAGATTTTTTTGAAATCATTTTACTTGTCATTTCTTATAGCACTATAGTATTCCATCATCACAGCATTTTTAGTTATTCTCCAACTGATGGATATCTCCTTGATGTCCAATTCTTTGTCAACAACAACAAAAAAAGAGCTAACATAAACATTTTTGTATAGATAGATCCTTAACCCCAACCCTCTCTTTTTTTCTAGATCTCTTTGAGATATAGACTTAGTATTAATATTCCTGAATCAAAGGGAATTGCCAATAATATAGCCCTTTCGGTGTAGTTCCAAGTTGTTCTCCAAAATGTTTAGACTCCAAATGTCACAATTCCACCAAAAATGTTCCGGTTTTCCACTTTCCCTCCAGCATTTATCATTATCCTTTTCTGTCATGTTAGTCAATCTAATATGTATAAAGAGATATCTCATAGGTGTTTTAATTTGCATTTCCCTTATCAATAGTGATTTAAAAATTTTTTTCTTGTCACGTTGATATCTTTGATTTCTTCTTTTGAAAATGGCCTATTCATATGCTTTGAACATTTATCATTTGGGGGATGGCTTTACTTTTTTTTTTAAAACCCTTAACTTCTGTGTATTGGCTCCTAGGTAGAAGAGTGGTAAGGGTGGGCAATGGGGGTCAAGTGACTTGCCCAGGGTCACACAGCTGGGAAGTGTCTGAGGCCGGATTTGAACCTAGGACCTCCTGTCTCTAGGTCTGACTCTCAATCCACTGAGCTACCCAGCTGCCTGGCTTTAATTTTTAAAATAAATTTAACTCAGTTTTTTATATATTTGGGAATTGATGCCTTGAGAAGTGAAAAATACTGTAAATCTTCCTTTCTTTGTTCCTTCATTTCTTTGTTCTTGCATTCCTTCCTTTCCTCCAAGACCAGTTTATGCAGTTAATAAATACAATAAAGTATTAAGAATTAAAACAAATGGAAAGAAGTGCACATACTCATTTACCCCTTTACAAGATTAAAAAGGTTTCTTCTCCTCCTGATCAATATGGAATCAGAGGGCAACTAGCCACTATGAGGCTGAAGACTGAGCCATGCCTGGCTAGAATTAGCTATAGAAGATGAACACAGCCCTTGAAAGAAAATCATTTTTAGCCTGTGGAAGGGAAAGAGAGGATTTCTCTTCCTGCTCCTTTTTGCACACCAGGTAGCACAGCTCTTAAATCTTACTTATAGTGGAACTATTTAGCCAGTATACATAAAGGGAGAGAGAGAGAGAGAGAGAGAGAGAGAGAGAGAGAGAGAGAGAGAGAGAGAGAGAGAGAGAGATGTGTAGGTATACAGGTGTATAGATATATATTCATCATATATCCAGATAATGCACCCAGCTGGAAAGTAGGAATGAGTTCAAGTAGGAGACTGTTTTGAGCAATAAGAGCTTTGTGAGTTGAGAAGAGAGCCAGTTTTGACTATCATGAATAGGAACAAGCCCCGAGAGTCCAGCTAGGAGTGCCCAGGTGAGAAGCATGAGTGCAGAGCAAGAAAAGAACATTAGTTCCAAATACTTGCCATAAATAGAATTTGGTTTTGCCACATGTTCCCTAATTGTGTGCCTTCCTATTAAGTACACTAAACGTGAGGCTACTTTTCTCATTGATGTTATGTCTATCAGTAGGAGATTTATCAAATGATTTTTTTGATAGCTGCTGTTTTTATGGTGTCATCATTGTAAATGTCTTTGTTTTGAACTAATTGTGTTTATTAGCTGTCTATTAAAGTTAAAAGCACTGGTTGCAAAGCATAAGCAATGATTTTAAAAGGTAGGAACCACAAAATATTTTGAACCTGAAAGGTCCCATTCAGAGGTTCCCATATGGGAGTGCAAATTGATAGATATCCCAAGGAGGGAATGTTTGAATCGTGAACCTACATGTGTTTGGTTAATATTTATGAAAGGATTGGTACTTATAAGTATACTTATTGTATAACTAATAAGGTTTAGGAATTTGGCATCTCTCACCCTTAGAAATAACTTTTGTTAGGTAGCAGATGATTGAAATCATAAGCTCACTTATGATAACAAAAGGATCTGTGTATTACTGAAAAGTGGCTTATGTTTAGAAGACTGATAAAGCCTGTAGGAGAAATCTGGATCAACATGATCCCTATTAGCCTTGCAAAACCTAAATATGTCATTATTATCTACCTAGGAGACAACATTTTTTTCTAAAGATTTTCCTTGGTTTCATTTCAATCATGATGTTAAAGGAGAGATGAAAGGAATGGTCATTGTTCAAGAGAGTGTAAATAATTTGTGCTAACTTTGTAAACAGTGTAAGAACTTTATTGAATAAATTTGTCTTGTTTAAAAAAGGTAATGAATGAAACCTTAGATTTTAGATAATAGCAGTGCATATTATATCTCACTTTAAACTCATACTCTTTTCTTTAAATTGTGAATTTTGAACCTTGAATCAATACTGTGTATTTGTTCCTAGGGAGAAGAGTGGTAAGCAGTAGGCAATGGGGGTTAAGTGACTTATCTAGGCACACACAACTAGAAAGTGTCTGAGACTAAACCGATACTTTTTAATTTTTAAATCTATTTGTAAATTTCTACTGAAAATGAAATACAAGACCTAATACCGCACAATTTTTAATTTTCCTAGTCATCATTTTCCGAAGCAAAAATGATAAAGAGAAGTTGAAACACAGAGTGAAACTTTTCACAAAAGCCACATGCTCCTCATTAAGTTAAAGAACATTTTTATCTGATACAGTCATATGTGAATATTTGTTTTTTCTGGGAACTAGATAAATATTTAAAAAAAAACAGAAGCCAAATTTCAATTTTTAGCTTCTGTTTCAGCTTCCACTGTTATCCTAAAAATTCTGTTTAGATTTATTTAATAACTCTTATGTTGCATATTTTTCATTTTCTGGAACAAACTTAAGTTTAAAAAATAATTAACCAGTATCCTTTTATTTCTTAATTAACATCTGAATCCTATTAGACATAAAATATCTACATTTTATTCTTCTGAAGCATTCAAGTAATGAATCATTCATTGCCTTTTCTTTTACACTTCTGATATTTTTATGGTTTCATGAACAATAATGAGCCTTATTGTTATTGGTAAGTGAAATATACACTTAAAACATCTCTTTTAATAACATTTTTGATTACTTTTTTATATCACTTTCAATTCTTAATATAATTTTCTGCTTCCTATTCAGATATCTATTATTATAAACAAGAGAAAAAATAAAAATAAAAAAACAAAAAAACTCCCAATTAAACAAAATTAACCAACATATCAACCAAGTTGGACAGCTTATTCAGACAATGTCTGCAGTATTCCATACTCATAGCTTCTCATATTTTCAAAGAAGGAAGGAAATGTATTCTTATGTAACTTTTTCAGTATCCAACTTCCATTACAATAATAAGGTGTTCAGTTTTGACCATTTTTCTTCATATATTGTTTTAATCATGCATTTCTAACTTTTTTTCCATTACAAATAATGCTAGCTCTTACTTTTAGAGAGACATTACTTACCACATTATGCAAAAGACCATTTATTTCTTTGCTTTTTAATGTTAACAGTGTGGAAAATTAGTATTGAATTAGAATTTCTTTTTTGAGAAATGGTTTCTGATTTGGCTCCAAAAAACAGTTTGATTTTAAAGCTACAGTTTCTTCTCCTGGATTAAATTCATTCTTCTTTTTTCTAAATTTTATGTCTTTGTTAAGGACAATAGGGTGATGGACATCTCACTGGTCTGGCTCCTATTTATCTGAAAACAAGAGCACTCTTAATGAGGTCAGTCAGATCTAACTACCATTTTTGAAAGTGTATTTGTCCAAAGAACTCCCTAGGAAAAAATCACCGGGGCCTGATGGATTCACAAGTGAATTCTATCAAACATTCAAAGAACAATCCCAATACTATACAAATTATTTGATATAATAAGCAAAGAAGGAGTCCTCGCAAATTCCTTTTATAACACAAATATGGTACTGATTCCAAAGCCAGGCAAACCAAAAACAGAGAAAGAAAACTATAGATCAATCTCCTTAATGAACATAGATGCAACAATCTTAAATAGAACACTAGTAAAAAGACTCCAGCAAGTGATCATGAGGATTATTCACTATGATCACGTGGGATTTATACCAGGAATGCAAGGACGGTTTAATATTAGGAAAACCATTGTAACAAATAATTTCAAGCGGGGTGAACTGCCTCAGAGAACTCCACATTGCCCCCAGAACTCCAGGAGAGGAGGCAGTTGGGGCAGTTAAGAATGTGGGTATAAAAGCAGGATACCCAGCTTGGCAAGATCATTCTTTGGGGGACAGAGGGAGCTGGGTGGCTGGAAGGGGTAGGATTACATCTTCTTAGTAGCTTAGCTTATCTCTAACCCAGAGAGCAGGGTGAATCATTGCTATATACTCCATACAGATTTTATCCAGAGTGTTTTCCCAAGGCTGTGAGCACTGTGACAAAACCTTGCATGCAGTGACCCAGCCAACTCTAAACCTCTACAGATCTACAATCAAGACCATCACTACCATCTTGGACTTGTTATTATTTGATTTTAGGACATAGTTTAGATTGTAAGAGAGTTAAGGGAGAAATAGTTTAATTCAGAGGCTTTCTCCTCTAGGGGGTTAGCTATTCTGATAGCATCTTGAAGATCTTAGATAGATTTTACCTCACCCTCAAACCTAGACTTTCCCCCTCCTTCTCAGTTTCCCTGAATTAATAAATCCCTCCTCTTGTTGATAGTGTGTGAATGAAGTGTGTGATGCAGGCTATATAAGCCAATTTCATACTTTACCTAAGTAAAATCTCCATCTTGGAAGATCTTGAAAGTACTTGAGATTCAGTGATCAAGAAAGCTATTTGAAGACATCCTGAGCACATTAACCATCTTGAGTTTTGGGAGTAAGCCTCAAACAGTGGAAATTTCCAATTTCTGTGGGATTATTCCCTTTTTGCCAGACAATTTAGCCCAGTGAAAGCTAAATCAGATAGCCACCATTTCTGGACAGAGAAGGATTCTGTTATTAGCAGTTACCAGAGGCTACAACTGCCAAGGGAGAGGGTGGAGAAAGAATTCCATCCACTAACTCCCCTCCCCCTTGCTAGAGGTGTTGCAGCCAGGGCTTTGGAGTGTGCTGAGAAATCATTGCTAACTGGTCCCATTTTTACACCATCCACACAATTGACCATATCAACAACCAAACCAACAGAAATCATATAATTATCTCAATTGATGCAGACAAAGCCTTTCATTCCTATTGAAAACATCAGAAAGTATAGGAATAGAAGGGCCTTTCCTAAAAATAATAAACAGTATACATTTAAAACCATGAACAAGCATTATCTGCAATGAGGATAAATTAGAAGCCTTCCCCATAAGATCAGGAGTGAAAAAAGGATGTCCATTATCACCTCTATTTATTTAGCATTGGACTAGAAACACTAACAGTAGCAATTAGAGAAGAAAAAGAAATTGAAGGTATTAAAATAGACAAGGAAGAGACTAAACTATCATTCTTTGCAGATGATATGATGGTCTACTTAAAGAATCCTAGAGAATCAGTTAAAAAGCTAGTGGAAATAATCAAGAACTTTAGTAAAGTTGTAGGATACAAAATAAACCCAAATAAATCATCAGCATTTCTATAGATTGACAACACAATTCAGCAGCAAGAGTTAGAAAGAGAAATTCCATTTAAAATCACCCTAGACAATATAAAATATTTAGTAATCTATTTGCCAAGACAGACACAAGAATTATATGAGCACAACTACAAAACACTTTCCAAACAATTAAAACTAGATCTAAACAATTAGAAAAAGTTAATTCCTCATGGGTAGGATGAACTAACATAATAAAAATGGCAATCATACCCAAATTAATTTATTTATTCAGTGCCATCCCTGTCAAAGTACCATGAAACTTTTTTTCATTGAATTAGAAAAAATTATAACAAAGTTCATTTGGAAGAACAAAAGATCAAGAATATCAAGGGAAATAATGAAAAAAAAATGTGAAGGAAGGCGGCCTTGCAGTATCAGATCTTAAACTGTACTATAAAGCAGTGGTCATCAAAACAATATAGTACTGGCTAAGAGTCAGAAGGGAGGATCTGTGGAATAGACTTGGGGTAAATGACCTCAGCAAGACAGTTTATGATAAACCCAAAGATCCCAGCTTTTGGGACAAAAACCCAGTATTTGACAAAAACTGCTGGAAAAACTGGAAAACAGTATGGGAGAGATTAGGTTTAGATCAACATCTCACACCTTACACCAATATAAATTCAGAACTAGTGAATAACTTAAATACAAAGAAGGAAACATCAAGAAAATTAGGTGAGCATAGAATTGTATACCTGTCAGATATATGGGAAAGGAAAGATTTTAAGGCCAAGCAAAAGATAGAGAATATTATAAAATATAGAATGAATAATTTTTATTACATTAAATTTAAAAGGCTTTGGACAAACAAAATCAATGCAACGAAAATTAGAAGGGAAACAACAAATTGGAAAAAAATCTTTATAACAAAAAACTCTGACAAAGGTTTAATTACTCAAATTTATGAGGAGCTAAATTAATTGTGCAAAAAATCAAGTCACTTCCCAGTTGCTAAATGGGCAAGGGACATGAATAGGCAATTTTTCAGATAAAGAAATCAAAACTATCAATAAGCATATGAAAAAGTGTTCTAAATCTCTTATAATTAGAGAAATGCAAATCAAAACAACTCAGAGGTACCACCTCAAATGTAGTAAATTAGCTAAGATGACAGCAAAGGAAAGTAATATATGTTGGAGGGGATGTGGCAAAATTGGGACACAAGTGCATTGCTGGTGGAGTTGTGAATTGCTCCAACCATTCTGGATGGCAGTTTTGAACTATGCCCAAAGGGTGCTAAAAGATTGCCTGCTCTTTGATCTAGCCGTACCACTGCTGGGTTTATACCCCAAAGAGATCATAAGGAAAAAAACATGTACAAAAATATTTATAGCCGCACTCTTTGTAGTGGCAAAAAACTGGAAAACGAGCATATGCCTTTCAATTGGGGAATGACTGAACAAATTGTGGTATCTGCTGGTGATGTAATACTATTGTGCTCAAAGAAATAATGAACTGGAGGAATTCAATGTCAACTGGAATGACCCCCAGGAAGTGATGCAGAGTGAAAGGAGCAGAGACAGAAGAACATTATACACAGAGACTGATACAGTGCAGTGATGCAATGATCCAGGACAGCTCTGAGGGACTTATGAAAAAGAATGCTATTCACATTTAGAGGAGGAACTATGGGAGTAGAAACACAGAAGAAAAACATCTGCTTGAACACATGGGTTGATGTGGATATGATTTGGGATGTAGACTCTAAACGACCACCTCAGTACAACTATCAATAATATGGAAATAGGTCTTGATCAATGACACATGTAAAACCCAGTGGAAATATGCTTTGGCTATTGGGGGTGGGGGTAGGGTGGAGGGGAGAGAAAGAACATGAATCATGTAACCATGGAAAAATTTTTTAAAAAATAAAAAAAGGAGAAAGAAATGATAAAATAAGACTACTCCTATCTTCCCTCATATTTTGTCATAATCTTGAGGGAAATTGGGTCTCTGTAGGGATATTTTGCCTTTTTAATATTAATAATGAAGCTAATTTTTAACTAGCTCTATGACAGTAAAAGAGAGGAATCATGATGGCATAGTGATAGGGAACTGGCCTTGGAGTTAGAAGTTCAGATCTTATATCTGTTACATGTTAGCTATGCAACCATTGCAAGTCACTTAATTCTTCAGCCCTTATAAATTGAAGAAATGGTGACAGGCTGCATTGGTTTCCTATCTTGGGGGTTCCCTCTGCCAATGAAATCACAGATCTAGCCTCATCCTTCTTCTGTGTGGTAGTAGAAGCATGACCCTATATAAGGCATTGAATTCACACGTCTGTTTTTCCATGACAAGTAAGAGTAACTCCACAAAATATAATAAGAAAGAGAATAAGGAGGAAAAAGTGGATGGAAAGTAATTTCTTTTGCCTTAAAATACCTTAAATTTTAGTTTCTTTCCTTGAGGTAGGAGATTTAAACTGTTCCAATGTTCTTCTAAAAACTTTAACTAAAATTAATGTAGTTCAAAATTAGAAAAATATTTATGTCTTGAATTTTTTCCCCTGTAAAGTTGTCCTTTCCAACATTTTTTTTTCTGGTGAAGAAAGACAAGATTTTGTTTAGACATTAAGGACTTTAATAATTTAAGGAAAATGAATCCAGCTATTTGCTTGTTTTTTTTTTTTTTAATTTTCGTGGTCTTCATAGAGGGAGGGATAGAAGCCTTAGAGAATTTTCTTTTAACCATGTATTTTTGACTGGATATTTTTATGAAGTATACAAAAGTCACATTGCTAACTAGTGTATGAAACTGGAAAACATTTTTTCTTTTAACTTACTCAAATTTAATATCAGGAAAACCTGCATTAAAATAATTTAACAGAACAGAAACAGAATTTGTTTTTATGCAACTCCTTTAACAGACTAGCATAGCTTGTCTAATAATTTTGACTCTCCTGATGATTGACATAGGTCACTTAGGCTGAGGGAGTTGTTGTAAGGTTCAGGTTCCTAAGGCTGCCCCAGGTTGGTGACCATGTGTAGAAATTAATCAATCAACACATATCTGAGGGCATGGCATGTGCAAATCACTGTGCAAGGTCTGGAGTATGTGGGTAAATAGAAGTAAATGACAGGATTCCTGCCTTTAAGCAACTTAAACAATTCATTTCAGAAAATGACATCTACACAAAGAGAATAGCAATAAAATCATTGCTTACCCCACGGGGTGTTTAGCTTTGGCAGAAGCTTGACTTTAAAAAAATACTTTGCTAACTGTATTTTTCTATTTTTTCCTTCATAACCCTATGAATTTTATTTCATGCATTTAAATATGTTAATCTGAGAAAAGATCTATAGGTTTTACTAGACTGCCAAAGCATGACAAAAAACATTTTAAGATTTCATGAAATAAATGTTTAGGCTCCTTTCTTTATACTCATGACTCTGTATGAGTCATTCTGAAGCCCTGGGGAAAATTACTTAAAACTCAGATTTTGAATCATATATAAGATTTCCTCAAAAGAGGGAATACAAAAGAAGTGAATGTGTGATATAAATCAGGTATAGGACAACAATTTTTTACTCCACACAAAAGAAATTCTAACAAATACAAGTCTCAAAAAGTGAATTGACAAAATCTTAAAGTAACATATAGTAACATATTTACAATTACACTTTCCTGGGAGACTAAGACATAAAAAGAGAATGTAAAGAAGCTTGCAAGCTGTGTAATCCTGGTCACGTCACTTAACCCCCATTTTCTAACCCTTACCATTCTTCTGCCCTGGAGCCAATACATGGTATGGACTCTAGAACAGAAGGTAAGGGTTTAAAAAAAAGTTTGCAGGATTATATCTCTTCTACATTGTTGAAATAATTTCCTCCAAATCTGTGTTTTTTGACAAGCCAGCTCAGGAGTTTGGTCTCTTAATGAACATTTATATAGTGCTTACTATGTTCTATACACCTTCCAGGTGGTGATCATCTCTAAGAAACACTACAGTTTAGTGTATAGTTATCTATATCTATATCTATATCTATATCTATATCTATATCTATATCTATATCTATATCTATATCTATATCTATATCTATATAAAGATATAGATATAGATATAGATATAGATATAGGTAGATAGATAGATAGATAGATAGATAGATAGATAGATAGATAGTTCAGTCTCTATACCAATTGAGGAAATAATCTTTAGTTTACTTGAACTCAGAAAATGACTTCTATTTCTGGTCATGTCTGTCCCAGGCTCATTGCTCTGGTACCTACAGTCATGCAAAGGAACATAAAGCAGTGGGTAGGGATGTAAAGGTTTAGAGTCAGCATTTCCTGGCCTAGTATACCTCACATCTCTGAGGCCTTAGTAAATGGTCTTTGTGAGTTGCTTTAACAAAAAGTAAAATATTATTATCTTAATAATTATCATTTTCTGATTGACTCCCTTGGGATGAACATCTCTAACATCTCTAAATTTAGATAGTCTGGTCCTCCAATGACAGACACATACTATACTTGTATCAGAAACCTTTTCATTTTGGAAGAATGTGCCAGAACTTGACCTTCATTGGCATTAAATTTAACAAATTGATATCATTTCAATGCCATGAAATAGCAATAGAATGAGACTTTAATTGAAAAGATGGTCTCAGGGTTCTACTGAAATGACTTAAAACATTTTTTTTGCATTGTTTTGTTGTATTCTGAGCCTCTAAAACATTGTAAGCTGGTAAATTAATATTACCACAACATAGCTCAAAATGTGTTTAAATTACATTTTTTTGGTTCAGTCATTTTTCATTTGTGTCCAAATCTTTATGACCCCATTTGGGATTTTCTTAGCAAAGATATTGGAGTGGTTTGCCATTTCCTTCCCTGGGTCATTTTTTACAGATGAAGAAACTGAGGCAAACAAGGTTAAGTGACTTCCCTTGGGGTCACTCAGCTAGTAAGTTTCTGAGGTCAGATTTCAACTCAGGAAGATGAATCTTCCTGATTCCAGGCTGAGCACTATCTACTGTGCCACCTAGGTATGTAAATATATTAAATAATATATAATTATTATTATGCTGCATAGTCATTAGACATAAATGGCAATTTTCTCAAATCACTATAATTATTATATTTTTACAGTTGAATCAAGTTTTTTATTTTTTTACTTTTTTTTAGTTCTCTAAATTCTAGGATAACAATTGATGTAATAGCCTACAGGTATATAGTATATAGTACATTATAATTTATGAAGTACTTTCCTCACAACCTCCTTGTGAAGTAGGTAGTTAGGTCATTCCAGGGGTAACTACATACTCCCTCAATATAAACGCTTTAAAGTCAGGGACTATTTAATCATTGTGTATGTATTACTAATGCTTCATGTTTTATAAATGCTTAACAACAGTTTTTTGGATTGAACTGATTTTTATTGGTGAGGAAAATGAGGTCCAGAATGTTTAAGTGAGTAGAGTCACATGTCAAACTCATTTCTTCTGATGTCGTTTATTGTTTTTTTCTACCATACTTCACTGCCTCTAGAATCGGATTGAATGTTAATTGTTTCTCCTTATACCATGTATTACTGAATCATCAATCACCATCATTACTATAACCATTTACATCCCACATATTAACAGGAAGACCTTTTTTATAAGCCAAAAGTCCTAAATCACATCCCAAACCCTCTTTTCTGTCAGCCTTGTAGTCTTCATTTTCCAGGGTTGAGGTTCCTCTTCAGTCAATATTCTCCATCCCATTGGACCTTTCCAGGTGTCTATGAGTCTAACTTGAGGGATTTTTGAGCAACTGCTTCCTGATGTTGATGTTGATATGGGGCCTGGATGGAGAAGGCTTTGAAGCAGCCAGGAATTGCCTGTTTGGATAACAACAGCATCCTATTCATGGAAATGTATGGCAGGGAAGGAGAAAACAGTAAGATAAAATTTTTTATCAGCTGTGAATCTTAGAGCATAGCACAAGTGTCAGAATAGTGGGTTTTTAAAATTTTTTCCTAAACTTAAATACAAAATAAAATTAATTTCTCCATATGGTAATTCAGAAAAGCAAGAATTCCTTATTATGTATAGCTAGCTTTGTTTTTTAAGGACATGCTAAATTCAGAGTGTTGGCAATCAGAGGCAAGTAGATAGTGCAGTGGATAGCATCCTGGGCCTGAATTTGGGAAGGCCAAGGTTCCATTCGAGGACCAGAAACTTCCTAGTTATGTGGTATTGGGCAAATCACTTAACTTGTCTACCCCAATTTTCTCATCTGTAATGAGGATAATAATAGAATCTACCTCCCAGAGTTATTGTGAAGATTAAATGAGATAATGTTTCTAAAGTGATTAGTATAGTGCCTAAAAAAGCAGGTACTGAATAAATATTTGTTCTTTCCCTTTCCCTTGCAGCTTTTAAAACTGTTCTCTTGTCTGTGTTTCTTTCAGGCATTCTTTATGTTCTCTTCTCAGCAGTTTTTTAAAACTGCTGTCTTAACAAAACTATTTTCTTTTTCTTTTGATTACCCTGTTCTTATCCCTTTTCACCTTATCATCCTGTCCCCATTGGAAAAGAAAAAAAAAAGCTAAACTCTTATGGTGGATGTACATTTGCTACATTTATCAAGCAAAACAAATTCCCATAATGACTGTATCTGAATATGTTTATTTTATCCTGTATCTTTAGTGCATTACCACTTTGTCAGGAGTGGGTAATATGCTTCACTATCAGTCCTCTGGAATTTGTCATTGTATTATTTGGAGTTCTGAAGTCTTTAAAGATTGTGTTTCCATATAACATTATTAATTTAATTGTTCTCCTGGTTTTACTCACATCATTTATTCATTCAATTCATTCATTCAATGAAGTTATTATTATGAAGATCCTATTAAGTGTCAGGAACTGTGCCAAATACTGAGGATTCAAAAAAAGTGAAAGGACAGGGGCTACCCTTATTTAGTGGGGGAAACAACATGCAGATAAATTTATGCAAAGCAAGCAATATGCAGGATTAACAGTATATTATTAAAAGAGGAAATGCACTGGAATTGAGGGGTAGGAAAGGCTGTCTATAAAAAAATGGGATTTTAATTGGGACTTCTTACATTCATTAATTATATTCATGTCTTCCCAGGTTTCTCTGAAACCATTTTGTCATTTCTTATGGTGAACTAATATACCATTACTTATATACATATGTATATATATTTATATAAAATTCCTTTAAGTATACCCCGATAGATGGGCACCCCAATGATAGGACCAAAGGACTGACAATAAGAGAAAGGGATGAGTTCCTTATTATTCTTTCTGCTTAGGGGCCTTACTATTTTCTATTCCCCTGATAACTTTAAAACAAAACATATTTATGCTAAGAACTTAGAATAGTTTAAAGAAAAATAAAGAAGTTCCTCATTCCCCTAAAGTTTTCTTCATTGCTTACATAAAATTTGAAATTTTAAACTAAGAAACAAATCTTTTCATATTATATTTTCATTATATCTTTAGAGTAAAAACAAATACCTGAAAAGTTAAATAAATTTAACAAAGTATGAATGACTTTTAGTTATGCTTTGAGAGAGGGAATTAGATTCTCCTGTTATTTTAAAGATATTTTATTTTACAAATGACACGTAAAAACAATTTTGTACATAAAATTTCTGAAATTATAAGGTCAAAATTGTTTCTTTTCCTTTCTTTCCTCCCCCATTCCCAGAGATGGTAAGCAATTTGATATGGGTTCTACATATATTATCATGCAAAACCTATTTCCACATTGTTCCATGTTGTAAGAGCATACTCATATAAAATAAAAATGCCAAAATAAAAACCCAAATAAACTAAAGTGAAAAATAATATGCTTTGATTTGCATTTCCATTCCAACAATTCCTTCTCTGAAGATGGAATAGCATTCTTTGTCATAAGTCCTTCAGAATTGCCCTGTATCATTGTATTGTTTAGATTAGCTAAGTCTTTCACAGTTGATTATTCCATAATACAGCTGTTACTGTATACAGTGTTCTAATGGTTCTACTTATTTCAATCTGCATCAGTTCATAGAAGTGTGTTTCCAGCTTTTTCTGAAATCATTCTGTTAATTATTTCTTATAGCACAATAGTATTCTGTCATATACCACAATTTGCTCAGCCATTGCCCAAATGATAGACATCCCCTCAATTTCTAATTCTTTGTCACCACAAAAAAGGCTACTATTAATATTTTTGTACAAGTAGGTCCTCCTCTATCCCTTTTTAATCTCTTTGGTATACAGACCTAATAGAAGTATTACTGTATTAAAGGATTCACTTGTTTTGAAAGGAGTAAGGATGTGTCACTGATAAAGAAAAGGGAGCATAAAGATAGAAGCTGTAAAATATGAAGAGGCTTTGAAATTTTGTGACAGATAGTTAGCATTCTTTATTTGTGGCTAGAGAGAGAAAACTCTGTATACTGTGTAGCCACTGGTATTATGGAGACTAGAGAATTAAACCTGTATTTGTAAGATTTAATAACTTTTATTAGAAAATTTATGTGACTGGTATCCAGGTGAACTGGGTATTAATATTACTTTTGCTGTGGCTGGCTATGTGCTCTTGGAAGTCTGTTTTTCACCATTGTGGCATCAGATTCTTTATATTTTAGATGAGAGAATTAAACAAGATTGTCTGGTCCCAACTAAATGTTCTAATGTGATCCTATGATTGAGCTTCTACTTTTTTTTTTCATAGCACTGTATTAAAAAAAATTAAGGCTAGAAGATCATTAAAAAGATGGTAGGTGGTGGTGACAAAACTATGTGAGAGATATGAAGAAGAGATGAAAGAAAAAAAATCAATGAATCTGACTTGAACTATTTATTTATCCCATCTATAGTTTGTGCAGTTGTTGTCTCTCCAGTTAAACTGTTAGTCCTTAAGGGCAAGGACTCTTTTTTTTTTTTTTTAAGTACAGTGTCTGGCACATAGGAGGTACTTAATAAATGCCTGTAGAAGAATTGCTAAAATTATGTAATGACTTTCCTCACAGATTAATTTTAAGGATTTAAAGTATAGTAAAGTCAAATGTAAGTGGTATAAAATTAAACCTTGAAAAAGAAAAGGATAGCCATAATTGGTAAGTGAGTGGGGTAGGGTCTAGAAATAGTGTACTTAATATTGAGAAAACATGCAGAGTTACATTCTGTTTGCAAGAGAGTCTTCATTAGAGGATATCTTAGTTTATTTTGAGAACTCTCATTACTGTAAATAAATTAATGATGCTGATTACAGACTTTCTTTCCATTTCTATTAAACAGAATATAGGATAAGCTAAATTTGTGCTTCTGAATCTGGGAATCTGTTTCTTTGGATTAGCAGAAAGGCATGAAAAGTACATTAGAGGTAAATTAAGGTAAGATTGTTAAGGAGATACTTAATTAGCATCAGTTTCCTACAGACTAAGAGGAGGTATGACAGATGAATGTAATTATTTTTTACTATTTAGATTCTCTAAAAATTGAGTAGGCTTTGTTTCACTTTCCAAGTGTAAGATAGTTCTTTGTTGGATACACATATGTGTGTGTATCCAACAAAGAACTATCTTACACACATATATATACATGTATATATATATACACACATACATATATATCATATGAAGTTGACTATACATATATTTATTATAAAATTTATTATATATATATTTCTAGTATGTTTTTTTTATTGTGGTGGCGAAGAATTGGGCCATCAATTGGGGAAGGCTAAACAAATTGTGATATATGATTGTAATGGAATACAATTGTGCCATAAGAAATGACAAATAAGATCATAAAAAAAAAACTTGGAAAGACATTTTTTTTGGTTTGTTTTATAAATAAAAACCCTTACCTTCTGTCTTGGAGTCAGTATTGTGTATTTGTAAGGGCTAGGCAATGGGGGTCAAGTGACTTGCCCAGGGTCACATAGCTGGGAAGTGTCTGAGGTCAGATTTGAACTTAGTACCTCCTGTCTCTAGGCCTGGCTCTAAATCCACTGAGCCACTCAGCTGCCCCCTTGGAAAGACATTTGAAGTGATGCAAAATAAATGAGCAGAACCAGAAGGATAGTTGTATATAGTAACAGCAATAAAGTATGATGATCAACTATGAATGATTTAACTATTATCAGAAATGCAAGAATCCAGAATAACTCCAAGGGACTCATGATGAAAAAGGCTACCCACTCCTATAAAAGGAACCGATGAAGTCTGAATGCAGATGGAAGCAGGACATTTATCACTCTACTTCCTACATGAGATTTTCTCTAGTGTAAGTGGTATGTGTCATCTCTTATAACATGAACATTGGAAATATGCATTGTCTATATCATATTACCTTCTGTTTTGGGGAAGGGGAGGTCTAGGAGGGAGAGAAAGAACGTGAATCATAAAATATCAAAAAATGATTATTGAAAATTATGCCAACATAAAATCTGGAAAAAAATTTAAAAATTCAAAACTATCTATCTATCTATCTATCTATCTATCTATCTATCTATCTATCTANAAATTCAAAACTATCTATCTATCTATCTATCTATCTATCTATCTATCTATCTATCTATCTATCTATCTATCTATGTATGAAAGGTAGAAATGCTGTCAAAATTATAGTTGAAGAAGGCAATGTCCTTGCGCCTTGGATTTGGTTTTTTCCCCTGTGCCTTTTGGCTCTGCCATACAATTGCATGTGAAAACAAAAAAGTTTTTAGGTTGAGAAAAGTAAATTTGCTCAGAACTATGAGAACTTGGGGCATTTTACTGGTTGAGTAACCCTTAATCTTCAAAAATGGACACTGGGTGCAGTTTGGCAATCAGAAATTAAGTAGGCATCGCGAAGGAAATTCTAGCCCCAAGGCAGTAATATCTCAAACAGATATCTTGACTATGGTAATCTGGATTTTGTAATTCAAAAAAGTGATTTAATCTTGAAAGTGCTAATTGGCTAGAGTGACTCAGGCCCTGTTTTCTACAATTTAGTTCCTATAGCAAGAAATCTCCTTCTAGAAAGGAAACGGTCCTTCTCACCTAGCCAGAACCTCACTTTAAAGGGAGAAACAAGTGAAGGCATTTTTTTTCTTTTTCTGATAAACAAGATCTGAAAGAGCTATGCTTTTCTGAAGTCTTTAGAAAAAGGCCTTTGTGATTTAAGTTAAAAGAGCAATGGTAGAGACTAATTTTGATCCTATAAGGAAGGGGTCACATTTCAGCTAAGCTAGCCAAATGCTGAAGAGCAGCTCCACAACTTTGTCCTCAGTGGAATCACATCTGGAAGTGACCACAAGACCAGCAGAATACTAGGAAACAGTGGTAAAAACCAGTAACAATCATCCAATACCTAACACAGACTAACCACAAACACCTCCCCTGGAGATTAGACAATTCTTAGAGGTTGTATATCATGGAGAGCAAGTCTTGCAGAAGTAGCCTTAGTTTTCAGAGGAATGAGTTGTTACTTCATTCATATTCTCTAGGTCCATATGTTCCCTCTTTGCATTTATTTTTTAATATTTTAATATTTCTACATTTATTCTCAACATGCAGCTGTTGTTCCGACCAATTGTATTTATTTGTGAGAATGGTTTCATCACTCTCTCAACTTTTCTTACTGTGCTATTTCATTAAATAGCCTAGCTCTGAAATAATTGTGTCTTCTAGTGGATTAGAAAAACTATATATTTTGTTAAAGGCTCATGGATATGGATATGAAATTGCTTTGGTTCTAATCACTAATAATTTCTTGCCAATCCTTTATATGAGCATTACTTTGACCCCTACTGTTCAGGTTGCATTTAGTGTTCCCTATAGGTTATAGACTATTTAGCAAAGATCATAGTTGAAAAATACTTAAGTGGCCAGACCAACTCCTTCATTTTACAGATGAAAAAACTCTGTTAGAGTCAGAGAGGCTTAGGTAGGACTTGCCCTTGATCACATTGCTGAAAGGTTGTCAGAAACACTATTTGAATCCAGGTCTTGCTGACTCCAAGTTTATCACTTTAATCATTATAACATACTGTTTGTTGTGAAATGGAAAGTAGTATAGGAAATTTCTTTTTCTTAATATTTTTTCTAGGCCACATGTAAACCAGTGGCTTCCTAAATAAACAGGAAGGTTAGCATCTTCTCAGAAAGCTAAGTATCTGCCCAATGACTGAATCTTATTGTACATAGGTTAGTCTCGACCTACATTTGAGCATCTGGTTTCCTTCTTTTAAATGTATGAAATCCTTAATTTTGTTAACTTTCGTAAAGCTAGAAAAGTCTCCCTATTAATTAATAACAAAATAGAGAAAACTGTAAACAGATATTATTAAAATTAGAGTAGAGGAGGAAGGAATTCAGGTCGAGGGAAGAGAAAGAAGTATAAAGAATCCAACAAAAATAAGTTAGAAGGAAGCATTTGGGATAGGGATTTAAAAAGAAAAAAACCAGATCTTTGAATTGTGGCTAGCATATTTGCCTAGACTGAAAGAAAATGCTGAGCACAAATGTTGAAGAGATGGACAGTACGGGTATAGTTTAAAACTATGTATGGTCAAAAAACAACTCAATTATTTCATCTCCCTCATTCCATCACATGCCTGCAAGAGAGTTAAAGTGGAAAACTATTCTTCATTTCAAATTTTCTTCTGTTTTTGATCGACAGTTGCTTCTTAAGTGTAAGCACAGACCTGGCAGAAGATTCCAACTTGGCAAAAGAGAAAAGCTTTAAAAACAATCTCTGGCGTTTCCTGTTGTTTGAAAGTTGTTTTGCTTTCTGTTAGTATTTGGTGTTAGTGTTGGCTGGGCAAATGTGACTTGTAGAAAAATACTGTTGCAAATGTTACTAAGTAAGTTGGGAGTTCTGATCATAAAAATCCTTACTTTCGCTTTTAAAAACTTCAGTCATTTGTCTAATAGAAATGAATACAGAAGTAATATCAAGCACAATAAAACAATCTTACTTGCTGGTGGTATATGACATAATGACCCAAATATCTTTTAAAAAAATCATTTACTGCTGTATATAAAGAGCTAAGTTAAGCACAAGGGATGATAAAATAACACTGGTAATTATTCCTTTAGCTGAGAACCATTGGTGGCCCATTAAGATTCCAGATGTGGCCATGTATGCTTTTCCATTTGTTTCCCAGTATCTAGTGCTTGGGCTCTCAGTATCTTAGCTGTGTTTGTCAGGCATGTTGGCTTTTCAGCTTCAGGTCTTCCTTGGAGAAAAACATTGATCTGGCTAACAACTATAAAGCAGCTTATTGTCTCAGGTTGGCCTCATTGGGAATAGCAAATTCCCTGTCAAAGGTCAAATACCAGCTTGACCAAAGTTCCTGGGATAAAAACTGAAATTTCCCCAGACAGGAGATTCTCCAATTCCTCCTAAAGGGGAAAAAAAAGGATTTCTTATTCCTTTATTACACTATAATAACATGGACCATAATAGTTCATAGTATAAATAAACGAAGAATACTTGGAGTTATGCTTTTAATAATTGGTACTTATCAGCAATCTAAAACACATTAAGTTAAACAATCCATTATAGTTTAAAAAAATAACTTACAGCTAGGTCAGAATATTTTAAAAAATGAAAATTGTTCCATTGGTTCAGGCATAAAAAAGGCACAATTCTAAATTTTACCCCATATGAAAGAGAGAGATCAAATTCCTATTTTTCTAAGCTCTTGTTGGACATGGTTATAAAACTACAGATATATTGTATTTTAGGCAGAAAAAGAAAGCAACTAAAAATAGAACCATGGCTAATTTAGCAAGCTTATTGACTGCCAAAAACACATGTATGAAATCAGGTGATTGTCTCTTTATGAGTCACTTAACCAAACAGAAAATTCATAGCCAGTCTTTTCCTGGGATTTCAGTGTATCAGTTTCTTACAGTGCTACTATTAAGGATACTCACAATTTCCCAGCTTTACACTTTCCCACCGCAGGGGTCTAGTCTTAGCTGGTTATGATTGGGTCCGTCCCAAACATTTCCATTAGGCAGAGGTTTAAGCATTCAGGGTTCCAATTAGACCCTTTCTACAGGGCTTAGTGCCCTCCCTTCTGGGGAACTGTACTCCCAATCTCTGTGTCCTACAAGAGTAACTCCCTTTGCTTTCTACCTCTTTTTACCTATGTCCTGGCTTTAAAAAAAAGTACCAAAAATAATGGCAAAATAAAATAAAATAAATAGTAGATGGTTGGCTACCCTCTGGGATGAATAAATTATCCCCATGAAGGAGAGCAGGTCAGTCAATGCATATGGGTATATTTGTCATTGATATACAGGATGCTCAGTATACTGACATCAGCATGCACCAGGCCTTCCACCATTAATCAGTTCATGTAATCCAAGCCTGGAAATTTAGAGAGCTCAAGGGAGTGGTGACCGGGGGAATTTAGCGACTCAACCAAAGGCAGAATTGCAAAAGTGTCTGTATGTCATGTGACAAAAACCTTTACTGACCAAGAAATTGATGATTTTGGATGGACCTAAACCTATATTGATCCAACTTGAGTAGAATTTTCTTATATGTTAATATATTTTCCTTTACACAGGATATTGATTCTCTTAGGCGATCATAATGTCACATGGTAAACTCTTCTCTAAAATGACATTTTGTTCTGAAAGAAAATAAAAGCAGAAGGAAGAAAAAAGATTTGCCAAATACATTGTCAAGGCAAACCTTAAACTATCTTTTGTTTTTGTTTTTAATAATATTTAATATGTTTTAATAAACACACTCAAAATTAAAGAATTTTAAGAGGTTATCATTACAGGAATTTACTTTAGCTATTTAGAAGGTTATCTGAATTGTCCTAATTTATAAAAATTCAAAGCTAGAGCTTAGGCAAAATTATAAGCTTAGAAAATTTATCTCTTTCTATCTTCCTTATCAGATATCTCATTCAATCTAATACTATTCCAACTTTGCCAAAACTCTCCCTAAAACAATAAGCTGTTAAGCCTGAGTCTTATTTCTTCTAAAATGTTAATGAATAACTACATTATCAGCTGATTAGTGTTTAAAAATTGATTCTTTTCTGTGAACATTTCCCTTCTAAAAGGAAATATTTAATGGGGTTAGAGAGATGAGGGGATGTGGGAATAATAGGCAAAGTAAGTATTTTCCTAGGTAATGACATTCAGGAGATATACAAGAATAGATACTTTAAAAAAATTCCTCTTTTTAGACATAGCCAGTATGATGAAGTAGGTAGAAAATTAGCCCCAGAAGACCCAAGTTCAAGTTTTGTCCTTGACTCATATTGAGTCTAACAATAGGAAAGTTATTTAACCTTTCAGTATCCCTAGGCAACTCACAAAGACTATTGTCTTTGTGGTCACTGAGTAGAAGCTGATTTGCTTGACTGATGGAGTTTCTTCTATTTTACTTGGTTATTTTTGTCAACTCCTAGGAACTCAATTATCATCTCTATACTGATGATGTTCAATTCTAACCTCTCTAATGACTTTTATTCTTCTATTTCCAATTGCCTACTGGACATTTTAAATAGAAGGTTTCATAGGTATCTTAAAACTCAGCATGTCCAAAACTGAACTCTTTATCTTTCCCCTCCTCCCAACTTTCCTATTACTGTCAAGGGTACCATCATCTTCTTAGTCATCCAAGCTCACAACCTATGTGTCATCTTTGATTCCTACATTCTCCCATACCCAATTAATTTCCTCTGCATTCAGTTAATTTTATAATATTTATTTCATATTCTACTCTGTCTCTCTGACACTTCCACCATCCTCATAGAGTCCTTCATCACCTCACACTTGGAAACTATAGCACTAAAGCAGAAGTCTGCTTGTTGATCTCCCTCACTTGTCTATTCACACTCTAGTTCAACATCCATTCAATTGTCAAATTCATCTTCCTAAACCACAGGTCTGTCGGTGTCACCTCCACCATTCAACAAACTCCACTGGCTCCCTTTTGTATTGGAGATAGTTTGATGGCACATGGACAGAGTGTTAGACTTGGAGTTAGGAAGACTCGAGCCAAACTTTTCTCCATTTTAAGAGAAATATTGTACATTGGATCATGACTACTAATATCAATGAGAGGCAAAAGACAGCAAATGTTTATTAACTGCTTACTATATGGTAGGTCTTGTGCTAAGTAGGTGAGATAAAAATATAAGGAAAAATGCATCTCCTACCTTTATAAAGCTTATTATGTTGGGATCCGAGTCATAGCCCACCACCAAGGAAGACCAGCAGACAATGCAATTAAGCAAGAAGGGTCATTTATTGATCTGGTGGGCACCAGGGTTGCTCAGCCTAAGAGTTCCACCTGTGGCTCGTGAGTACAGGAGTTTTATACCCACCCCTTATATCAGCCTACTTGGCTCACAGGCTTCTCCTGGAGCATCTTGCAGCTAGGGCATTGACACATCTATACACTTAGTCAGGGGTCTGCAGTTAGGGCGTTGACACATCTATGTACTTGTCAGGGGCCTGCAGTTAGGGTGTTTTACAACGATATATTTTGCAAGGGTCAAGCGGCTCCCTGTCTTGGCCTCCCTCACTTACATTACAGTAGGGAAAATATGGCATGTAACTAAGAGCTAAAAAGCTGGGAACATGTTAGAGAAAAGAGAGGGGAGAGAAGGTAACCACATTGGGAAATGATGTCAAAATCTGGAAAGTCAAAAGCAGAGCCAGGAAGATAAAGGTTGGCTGGCCTGTGCCTCTCCCAAAAAGGAAGTCCGAGTAGAAACTCACTAATGGGATAAAGGACTAGAATCCTGAATGTTTGTTCCAGGCTGCAAAGGCTTTGGTTTTGAGGGTGGTGGCAAAGCCTGTTAAGTTAGAAGCAGATCTGAGAGGGAATGAAACTTGATCATATATAGACAGAGATTATACAAGCCCAGGGAATAAGCAGAAAGGTTACATGTATATAGAGATCATAGGTATCTGGTCAACAATGATTTCAAGGTGATTCATGATCCTATGGTAGCATATTTATTATCTGCTTCAGACACTGTATACTTTCCCACAGTGTTGCTGATGACTGCTTATCCTGTCATTAGGCTTTGAACTGTTTCCTTGATTTAGCTATGGTCCTCTCTCTATCTGTTCTTTTTGCTGAGCTGTTCTCTGATGCTCTTGTCTAGATATCTCATTTGAACTACTTTCTCCTGCCATCTAATGATTTTTACCTGTAATGAGGCTTCTTTCCCGATCAGAGGAAAGGTTCAATTAGCTTTTTAAACTCAATCCTTTTGTGATGTGGATGCCAAGTGTACCTAGCCAACTAACTTGAGAATGTCTAAGATGTCGAAGTTTATCTTTTCATTCCATAATTTCTGTCTTTCTTGCAACTATGTGAATTAGAAAATAACTTTCAGTCCAATATGGTGGCAGAAGCTTCTAATCCTGTAGTGGTTGGCTTGATCTACAGAGGGCTAAATTGAGTAGAAGGCCTCCAGGCTGCTAAAGGAGTGTCAAACCCAGGAATGTTCTAGAGCTGCCTTAAACTGGTTAACAATTTAAAAATTTTCAGTATGAGCATTTACTATCTAAAAATTAACAAACACTATGAGTCACTTCAATTTCTTGTTTTGTTGATTTTCTAGACTTGTCTAGAAGCCAATGGTGAAAATGTTAACAATATACGTGGAAATTTAAAGTTTATAGTTGATACTTTTTTATGTTTTTGAGTGTTAGTTATTAAACATTTGTTACTGTTCAGCTATATCTGACTTTTTGTGATTCCATTTGTTGTTTTTTTTGGCAAAAATACCTTTTCTTTCCCTACCTCATTTTATAGATGTGACTTGCCCAAGGACAAATAGCTAGTACGTATCTGAGATCAGATTTTACCTAAGGAAGATGAGACAACCTGATTCTAAGCCCAGCACTCTATTCTCTGTGCTACCTAGATGCCCTGTTAAATATTTCTAGCCTCCTATGTTCCTATGTTAATAAGTTCCTATGTTAATAAGTCATGGTATTAGCCCATGAAAAATTAATTGTATTTCCAACTAGGAAGAGATAGTGAGATCCAGTCACTACACAAAAAAATTCTTTTAATTTCTTTCCACTCCCATAATGCCAACTGTGGTCCATACAAATATTACTTCACTTAGAATCCTGAAAAAGGTTGAGTGAACTGGCAACCTTTGTCCTAATTCTAGAGCAATAACAAAATAACTATACCCAAAGTATTTTCTTTCTCATAGAGACTAATGGGATTTCAGCAGAGTGCTTTGTGCTCAAAAGAAAAACATGACTATACAAAGTATGGTTACTATTTCCCTGTTAACCCTCCTCAAATGGCAGACAGAGAAGAATGTAGACTGCTTTATTTTGCCCTATCATTTTTTAAGATCTATAGTAAGTAGGATTTGAATTAACTGTCTGAAGGGGGAAATTAAGACCCTCCTTTTGCCTTTCACTAAGGTCTTACTCTGTTGGAGTGCATTTTAGTTGGTACATTTCTACAAGACAATTTCTGAATGGAAATGAAAGCAAAAGCAATTTTCTTCCATGCAAGGAACATAGAAACTGAAAGTGAATTGTCATACAGCAAGATTTTGAAACAAAAAAAATATGTAAATTTCACTTTTTTTGTTGTTCTGGTACTTAATAGGAAAATTTGTTATTCTTTGAGTCTAGCAACTAGTTACAAAAAGAACATCTGGAATCATTACTTTGCCTTTCAGGACCTAACTAATTTTCCCTGAAATATTTATTTTTTGAATATGGACATGTTGCCTCTTTGTTGATCTGGATTCACCTAGATATTTTCTTTTCTTATTTAAAGCTTCCATTTGAGTCAAACATTTAAACAATACCTCTATTTCATCTGATGGCATTTCATAAGAAGTGTTAAAATATTCCCAATTATTTTAAATTTAATAATTAAGAAATAGTCCAGAGACACAGCAGAGATTGACTTTAAGTCTTAACATCCTGATTAAGAATATTACCAAAACTTTTGATGGCAGCTTTTTTTTCTAGATTTAGAAACTTTTAAATATATGATGTCTTCTCAGTTTATTTTTTTGAAAATCTGGGTGCTGGTGTAGATGACCTTCTAAGTCTCTGTCAGGTGTAAATCTCAATGTAGTTCTTTGTTCATAAATAACTATTTACTTTCTATTAAGAAATTACTTATGCTTCATAAAAAGCTTTGACTTGCAGTTACTAAAGACAAGTTGAATCAGAATTAAAATGCTTGGGTAAGGTAGTGTTTCTGTGAATAATTTACATAGCCAGAAGAATGAAGGGAGTAAAGATAATATAAGAATGAATTACAAAAATGTTAAAACTGAATTTTACTGTAAAATAAGGTTTATCATATAAGCCTCTTCCTCAAAAATCAGTCCTTTGCTGTGAATTCTCTTCACCTTAATTATTCCCCCCACCTCCCCTTACTTCTTTGGCATGCATAGTTTGAACAGAGACATTTATAATGTATTGCTGGGTTTATTTTGTGAATCAAGATATATGACCTTTGGTGATAAGATGATTGACGGTTGCTATTCAAGTGCTAGATTATTATGCTATTACCATCATATATCAGCTCTACTTTAAAAGGCATTGTCTTTACAACTGTTTTGTATATTGACATATATCATTTCAGTAAAATTAAAATAACAGTCTTTAAGAGTTAAAATCTTAAGTATTTTCTCAGTATATATACACTGAAGATTATTACTATAATGTAATTATGTATAGTATAATTATGTCTTAGAAGATTTAATCAATTGGTATTTGAAAAGGTTTATAGGTAAGTTTTTAAAAGATTGTTTCTGGAATTTCTTTTATGCAGTGGAATTTCTGATGCTACAGTAAATTAAAAAGTTGGATGATTTTCATATGATATCCTATTTCACTAATACAGAACAACCTTGAACCACACTAGAGCAATAATTCTTTAACTTAAATCAGAGACCAACTTAGGCCAAACAGCTGTTTTCATTTTGTTAGGAGATCCGTTTGATTTACTCGTTTAGTCAGCTTTCATTACTGTTAGAAGACAAAACTTTACTTGAGTTTTTAACCCTAAATTCTCTACCTTGTTTGCTGCTTGCTATAAAATTGCATGGTTGAACTGTTACAGCCACTGAACATGCTAGAGAGCTACTGTGGTCTTATAGGAGATGTCTGCTTTATCTGAAGTAGAGAGATTTTACAGAAGCAGATAAAATCAAGAATTGTCTTTTTTTTTAATGTTGCTGGTTATCATTTTTCTACTCTGACACTAGGCTTTCATAGTAATAACAATTATTTTAAAAACTAGCCTCAAGTGTAGCCTAAGCTACGTCAGAGACCCCAAAATCATAGCATGGCTTATTGTTTCTTGGATTGAATTATATTGTGTAGTCTATTATGCCTTGAAAAGCATCTGGTGCAGTATGTAGAAGTCTGGAAAGATTTGAATTCAGGTCATTGGATTTGAACCCAAGAAGATCTAGGTTCAAATTCTGCCTTTAAGACAAACTAGATATATTAGTAGTATCTAGCCTCTCAGGATCCTAGGCCATTATATGTAATTATCCATTACTGGTCTGCATCAGGAGGAGTAGCCAGGAATTTTCCACATAGAGATAAAATCACAGGTCTGGGCCCATCACAATGTGCTCCACCTCCCCCAAATTCATAGACACAAAATAAACAATTCTCCAATTTTTTTCTACTTCCTAAAGTAAGCTCTAATGTAGCATGCCTAGAAGCTAAGGTGGTTGCTAACTCTTTTCCTAGCACTAATGCTTTAAAGGAATTAATGTATATTTCCCCCCAGTAATGTGGAGCAATATTCAAGGTTGTGGGACTTCCTCTGGAATTGATCCTATACCTAAAAAGACCTTTCTCACTAGAAGTAAGATCCATGGGATTTGTTGATTTTTCCCTTAACTTAGAGATTGGCTCTGTTTTCATCATTTAAATAAATGAAACATCTTGTCCAATGATTTGCTATGGTGACTATACTCAGGTAAATTTGTTATAGTTGAATTGGCTATATATGTATATATATATGTATATATATATGTATGTATGTATGTATGTATGTATGTATTTTTTTCTTTTGGCAGAGAAGGAGGCTGGATTGGTATTTTTATTGGTGTAGGAAATTCTCTTTGAGGAAATTTCTTCTATCAGTGATCAACAATTGGTATATAACTGAATTTCTTTAAGGGGTCAAGTCTTAAATCCAGGTGCACTGATACTTTAAATACTTTGATGAAAGCTTTTTATTCATTTTTTTTCTTCTTATTTTCTCATTCATAATGTTGTAAGTTGGTTTTTGGCCAGCATGAACTGCACAACTGCCCTTTCGGTGAGTCTCAGTTTAAATTCTTTAAGTGACTTACAGCTACATAACAATATTGTAAGAATAAGAGACAATATTAGGAAATTTCCTGGAAAGGAAATTATAGATATATCTATGCAGATTGGACACTTCTATGAAATTTATAATCATAGAAGTTTTTCTAGAGCACTGAGAAGTTAAATTTCTTGTTCCAGGTTACATAGCCAAATTTGTGCTAGAAGAAGAATTGGCACCCAGGACTTCCTGGCTTTAAGCACACTAGCTCTCATTGTATAATATTGGTATAAAAAAAAGAGGGCCTTTCTTTTAGGGAGAAATTTGAGGTCATTAAAATAATTTTGACTTGAACGCATGGGTCGGGGTGGACATGACTGAGGGTGTAGACACGAAACTACCACACCAATGCAACTACCAACAATTTGGAAATTGGTCTTGTTCAAGGACACATGACAAAACTAGTGGAAACGCGCATCGGCCAAGG